>NC_134403.1:269262746-269563996 GCF_038048845.1 Mixophyes fleayi
GTGAGCAGTATAGATATGTATTGGGGAGGGTCATGAGATGGCAATATTTGGGAAAAAAAACTCTCAAACTGTGTCATTGAAAACTGAATGGTTAGTTCAAAGAGAAAAGTATCCTCAAATACTACAGTATGTCTTCTAGTCTACTTGTGGTAAATAAAATAAGTCTTATCCATATGGGTAAAGCTTCCAGAGGCCCGGCCCACAGGAGTCGGTTCACTGTAAACTGTACAGCAACCATGTTTTTATGTGTGTTATTTATTGTGTGTTTATAACCTATGGTACTCTGTTTCTTTATTGGAGTCTATCTTTTGTCAGTCTGTATTCTAAGTCTGATTGCCTTTTTCTGTAGCTGTGGTATCATTAATGTTTTGGTTTTTTTTTTTCTTTAGGAAACTCTTTAGTGATCCTAACGGTGTCAATAATGGGACTTGTAATAAGTAATCACTACTGAAACAGGATCAATATGTTGTATTTGCTTTTGCCATGTATGCTATTGGATGATCGACAGAGGGCGGCACTGATGGTTTGCATCAGCGGACGACGTCCAAATAATCCTACTTTCTGTTACAATACCAATAATGTGCCGCACAATGTCCATGGTCGCCTTAAATGTATGAGAAGTGTGGACAGACTTCTCCATTTCTCACCAACAGCTGGAAAAATGCTTAACGTTTTGCTTTCTGAAGACTGTTTTTTGTTTATGCTAAATTTGTAAATGGAAAAAGGTTTTTTTTTGATCACTGAACAATCATCTTAATGGAGATGGTAATAAATATCACTCTTTAATATATATCAGGCCTGTCCAACCTGCGGCCCTCCAGGTGTTGTGAAACTACAAGTCCCAGCATGCCCTTCCAGCTATCAACTGGTTGTCTACCAGCAAAGCATGCTGGGGCTTGTAGTTTCACAACATCTGGAGGGCCGCATGTTGGACAAGCCTGATCTATATGAATAATTTTAGGTGGTTTCAGATATGATTACAATGCTTGCTCACACGTCTGGTTTCTAAGGAAATACACTCCTGCATCTGCTTTAGGTTTGTTGTACAGGAATCTCATCATTTTATTTTGTAAGCACCACTGAATAGTTGATTTAGACCATCTGGACCCATAAACTTATTACACAACTGCTTTACAAATATTTTAGCAATGTCTGTTTCATTGTCTTCTATGCCCTATACAAAATATGCATAAAATCTGTATACAATGTATTCAAATGTATCTCTTATGAAATGTTAAACTTTGCAAATTACAAGTATTTTCTATATGTCCTCTATATTGTCTTCTAATTGCAATTTAATGATAAAGGTATTGGGGGTATAGACTAAATCTCACAATATCTGTTTAAAGATTGGTATAGATTGTAAAGGAGGTACAAGAAGTCTAGACTATCCACTCCCTGTATAATAATATCACAGGAACTCTGAAGTCCCATACCCATAGCAAAGATAAAAGCCAAGCAAAGGATTCATTCCAAGAAACTCCCATTTTATCCATAGATCTTAGCATCAAAATTAATAGAAATAACAAAGCATAGAGTTGTACAATACCAGTTATGACTGAACATTCAAAATCAAAAAGCATCAGTAAAGGTATGGAAAACACACAGACAGCAATAGAAAATACTAAACAATGTCGGAATACTAATGGTCTTGGTAATTTCTTCAACTTTTGTATCAGATTAGAGAATTGTCTGGATATCCACAACAATATTTAAAAGCAATGTGAATAATAAGTTTATTTTTGTAAAATTGATGATCTGTTTGTCTGCTTTAGTGTCTATTCTGGTAGGGCAGTGTTTCATGTTATGAGACTGAGACCTATCTGCTGATATTGTAATCTATAGGTCCAGTTAAGTCCAGGTGTGACATGAGTGTCAAGTGCTTTGTAAAGTATTCGACGCATACCCATATCCGGAAATTTGATAGACACACCCATTCCTGATGTACATTATTTGAGTGCCTTCTTTGATTGACCACCTAGAGTATCCCTTAATTACTTATTTCATACTGCACTGCTGCTGGACTTCAAGCTCAAAAGATCAACATTCAATTCATTACACGTAATAGGACTTATGTTCAATCAGCGTGCACACTGGAACTTTACACCATTGTCCTTTACACCATTTGAAAGTTTAGCCTCAAACAATAAATTCCAAATAAGAGCTATATCATCGATCTCCAATATTTTCAATAATTATGGCTCTCCCCTACGATTCTACTAACATATTTAAAATGGGATAACATTCTAGGGGAAACACTTGATGAAAATTCAGGGAGCACAATTTTTGCAACCACTAAATCGCTAACTCCAAATATCTCAATGAGCAGACCATCTAAATGATACATTTTGGTATCAGACAGAAAATTAAACTAAGCTTAGCATATTCCAAATATTTGCTTCAAATGATTTTGCGATAGAGAGAATACTGAGCATATATTGTGGTCTTGTCCCATAGAACAAACAATTTCGACAAAGGTTTAAACCTTGATTTTCAAAACTGTGGAGGAATTTTAACCAAATTTAAAATTATAAAAGAGAGCGCCTTTAATTGAAGGCTCTATCCCAGAAATTAAAAATTTGTCATCAATGCATATTAATATAATATGTATGGCCACTAGATTCACAAACCTTTCTGGCAAACCCTGTCTGTCTCATGGGAGAAATCATGTCTAAAATAGAAAATATTTATTTGATGGAACATAGAATAGTTATCAATCAAGGTCTCTATAAAAGAAATTCTCAAAGAAATTGGCTCCCATGGGAAGAGAAAATATTTCCATCAAATCTAAAAAAAAATAGGGATATAAACAAAATTGTAAAATGCTATAACTGACTGGTTGTGACCAGTTGACCTGCAAAAGTTCTTTAACAGCTGTTAATGCCTGTAAATGTGGTATATTGGTATACAAAGATTCTATATCTAAAGTACTGTCACGAGCCACGGCGGTACTCAGAGTCGCCGTGGCTCACTTCCTGTGCCCCCTGGCGTCCCGGCCGTCACCTTGACGACCAGAGCGTCATTTCCGCCTACTACCCGACCGTTGCCAAGGCAACGGCCAGACGCTTTGCACTGTAGCGCCGCGTCCCGTCAACAGAGCACAGCCGGGCACGTGCGCAAAGCTAGCTAATAGCCTGGAGGCTCTTAAGGTTTATTTAATTAACTAGTAGGGGCCTGTGTGTAATATCAGAGCTAGGCTCTGATTGGCTGACTGAAGTATTTAGGGCAGTGAGGCCTGCAGCCTCCCTGCCGGTTATAGCTTGCTATCCAGTTTGCTGACTTGCTCCTGGTTCCCTGTTGCTGTCCTGTGGATACTTTGTTTTGATCTCCCATGTCTGCCCCCCTGCCTGGATTTTGACTCTGCCTGTTTTCTTGTGACCCTGACCCTTCTGGCCTGTACTTTGGACCCTGCTACCTTGCCTGAGACCCCGACCTCTGGCGTATTAACTGACTACCCTGCTTGCCTGTGACCCTTGACCTTGGCTATCATTTGATTACCCACTGCTTTCTACCAGTCTCCTGGCCTGCCGCTGTGGTCCTGCATTACCAACCCACACTACATCTGGAGTTTAGTCCTGGGGGCATCTGAGTGAGCGCATCTAGCTCTAAGGGAAAGGCGGCTGCTAAAGGTGAAAACCTCCGTCATCTAGTTTTGTGGGTTGGTGATCAGGGTCAGCAGCCTAACAAGTACATAAGAGATTCTTGAGTGCATGCATGTAGAATTTATAAACAAGCCAAAAGCTGACACAATAATGTGTCTTGGGAATGGCACATACCCTTGTGTATCTCTGGAACACGATAAAAAACTAAAAGACAGACATCTCTCACTTGGTGAGGAACACAGTTGTCCAAAAATGTATCTATAGTTTATTGAAATCCTATGGGGTTTTTTGTTGCACATAAATAAAACTGTATAGTCATCTGTATTCATTACTACAGAATCTGTTCCACAAAGCACATTTTTGGGACCCAATGTGTTTTGTCTAAGAAAATTTCAGAGGGTAAAGTCCAACTTCCAACCGAAAGGTCATATGTCGGCTGATTTGCCCGATTATTGGACGAAAATGCTCCGGTGTGGACCCAGCCTTATTCGCCGTGACTAAATCAGTGAAAAAGTCACAAATTGCATTGTATCCCAATAATCAATGAGACTAGTTATTAATGTGATCAAAGGCATTGTATCATTATTATGGTGGAACACACAGGATCCTATAACGGGGCCTTACCCCTCTTAGAACCAGATTTGACTAATAACGACAGAGTCAAGCTACAAAGGCTGGAGAGCTCATCTGAACACACATTTTATACAGGATGTATGAAATCAAAAGTAAAAGAGATAACATATAAACATTCTTGAAGCAAGAGTAATATGGTGTAAAGTACAAGACTTTGGGCTAGATTTACTAAGCTGCGGGTTTGAAAAAGTGGAGATGTTGCCTATAGCAACCAATCAGATTTTAGCTGTCATTTTGTGGAAGGTACTAAATAAATGAAAGCTAGAATCTGATTGGTTGCTATAGGCATCCCCACTTTTTTAAACCCGCAGTTTAGTAAATCTAGCCCTTTGTCTCAATTTAAAACAATCTAAAGTCCTTCTCAGCACTTCATTAGTGGGAAATGATAACAAAGCAGCATATTATCTCAGTTGATATCACATCCATCCAGGAGAATAGACATTGAACAGCAAAGTATTTAAGCAAATTAAATTGTATTAAAGTTTTAAGTACCACAGATGGATCTGATGATGGAAACTACCATAGTAAAAAATATTTTACTTCCCCATAAAATCGCAAAAGAGAGAATAGGTGCCTTAAGGAAACGTTGGAAGCTCAGGGTATAGGTTCACTTCTGTTCATCTAATTGCATTTACATCAAAAAGAATAAAGAGGGAAGCAGTCGAAGTATTAGCAGTTCTTCCATTTTGGCATTGCAGAGCATGGTTAGCAGTAGCATGGAAGATGCTCGTAGAACAAACAAGGTTTCTATCAACTTGGCTAGACCTTCTATTACAGGGGACAGTTTTTCACCTGAATTCAGAGTCTCTCTGTAATGGTGTGGAGATTGAGCTATCTCTGTTGAAGTGCAAATGTATCAATGACAAAGTGATTGAAGTACTACTACAAACAAGAAAGAAAATTCTTCCATAGAATACTATATAGTTTGGAAATCTTTTATATGTTGGTGAAGATTCAGTGCACTGGATGCTAGCATACCTCAGATACTGGACTTTCTTCATGGATGTACACAGAAAGCCTTGCCCTTAGTACAATGAAAGTACAGGTATTGGTATATTTCTGGACACAATATTAATATCAGATGATCTAATCAAAAAAAATATTTCAAATAATTGAAGAAATTTGTAGCACTTTGGGATCTCAGTCATGTTTTAGAGACTAGAATATTAGAACCCTTTGAACCCCTACAGAATTTGTCACTCAAATGGCTTATAGTCAAAGAAATATTTTTGATAGCTATTACATCTAATAGAAGAGTGGAAGAATTCCAGAATCTGGTACAAAGAACTTTTTCTGAACATACACTTAGATAAATTAATTTTGCACACACTTTCTGCATTCTTACCTAAAGTAGTCTTCAAATTTCATGTTAACCAAGAAATTGTACTTTTGGTCCTGTATCCAGAGTTATTTAATGAGAAGAAGGAAAAATTACATACATCAGATCTGGTTAGCAAAATCTGCATATCTCTTCAGAACAAAGGATATCCAGAAAACAGATTATCTCTGTTTACTTCCTGAAAGTCGAAAGCAAGCTTGAACAATGGATTAATCATCATCATCATTTATTTCTATAGTGCCAGCAAAATCCACAGCCGTTTACAATTGGGAATAAACAGAGTAATAAAACAATACTGGGTAATACAGAGAAACAGAGATGTAAAAAGCCCTGTTCGCAATTTTACAATCTATGGGATTTCAGAAGTTTTTTCAAATACGAATTAGAGAAAATGATGTGAGGTTCCAAAAATATTGATGGCACACTCCAAAAGAGCAGTGACAACCTCTTGGGCTCTCGGGGTGCAGGCTTCAGCAGACAATCTTTACAAAGCAGCAGGATGGTCACACTTCATACTGTTATAAATATAATGGGATTTGGATAAATTCAGGATGGATATATATGGATGGAGATATATATATATATATATATATATATATTTAAATAGTTAATACTAATTAATTTTCTGCAGGAAAAAAAAAAAAGGATTGTGTGTTATGCCTAACATAACATGTGTTTGTCTGCAGGGGCGCATTCAGTGGGGGTTTCTGGTTCTCCAATAATCACTCCCCTCTGCGATAGAACGGCAAGAAAAGCATGTATTTAAACATGCAAAACATTTACTCTATACAGCACCGCCGCAAACGCTCCTTTGACAGCGCCGCGGCTGCTGTACAATTCAGCATCGCCGAGATGGAGCTGTTGCGCATGCGCGGCCGCAGCAGCTCCTCCCTCGCATATCGCCTGGCATTACCTCACTGGCTGGCTGCCCTGGTTGAACGAACGGTGAGGGCTTATATGGAAATTTTAAATAATAAATCGGTAAATAGGTCTCTTGTCTCAGATACTGCCCACAAGCAATCTTGTATAGTGTTTTGATTCATAGACCAAAGACTCCATTTCTGGTGAGCTTTCAGGGTATGCAGAGCTGTGTGATATATATGAATATAATATTATAGGATTAATAAAGTAGAGGATCCTATAATACTTTAGAGGATCCTCTACTTTATTAATCCTATAATACAATATTTATATATATATATATATATATATATATATATATCGCACAGCTCTGCATCTCAACCCTGCAGGCACACCAGAAATGGAGTCTTTGATCTATGAATCAAACACTATACAAGATTGCATGTGGGCAGGATCTGGCTTCACCCTGTAACCCAGCGGTTCCCAAAGTGTGCCCGCAGCTCCCAGGGGTGCCGTGGTGCTGTCACAGGGGTGTCGCGACCAGCCAGAGGAAAAAAAAAACAACTTACCAATCCGCGCTGTGCTGGGACCCAGCATCCTCCTCTCTCCCGCAGCATGCCCAACATTCAGTGACAAGCTGCTGGAGAGAGGAGGATGCTGGGTCCAGGCGCCGAGTGGATTGGTAAGTTTTTTTTTTTTTTTCCTCTGGCTGGCCGCGGCAGAGGGGGCAGCGTGAGAGGAGGCAGCGTGAAAGGAGGCAGCGTGAAAGAGGGCAGAGTGAGAGGAGGCAGAGTGAGAGAGGGCAGAGTGCCCTCTCTCACGCTGCCCCCTCACACTCTGCCCTCTCTCACGCTGCCTCCTCTCACTCTGCCCTCTCTGAATTTGCCTTCTCTCACTCTGCCCCCTCTCACTCTGCCTCGTCTGCTGCGGCCAGCCAGAGAAAAAATAAACTTACCAATCCGCGCGGTGCCGGGACCCAGCATCAGAGTGAGAGGGGGCAGCGTGAGAGGAGGCAGCGTGAAAGAGGGCCGAGTGAGAGGGGGCAGAGTGAGAGAGGTGAGAGGGGGCATGTGAGAGGGCAGAGGGGCAATGTGAGAGGGCAGAGTGAGAAGGGGCAGCGTGAGAGAGGGCAGCGTGAGAGGGGGCAGCCTGAGAGGAGGCAGAGTGAGAGGAGGCAGCGTGAGAGGGCAGAGGGGGCAATGTGAGAGAGGGCAGATGGGGCAATGTGAGAGAGGGCAGAGTGAGAGAGGGCAGAGTGAGGAGGCAGCATGAGAGAAGGCAGCATGAGAGAAGGCAGAGGGGGCAGAGTGAGAGAGGGCAGAGAGAGAGGGCAGAGTGAGGAGGCAGCATGAGAGAGGGCAGAGTGAGAGTAGGCAGCATGAGAGAGGGCAGACTGAGAGAGGGCAGTGGGAGAGGGCAGAGGGGGCCACATGAGAGAGGGCAGATTGAGAGGAAGCAGAGTGAGAGGGGGCATGTGAGAGGGCAGAGGGGGCAGTGTGAGAGAGGGCAGAGTGAGGGGAGGTAGAGTGAGAGGGCAGAGGGGCAATGTGAGAGAGGGCAGAGGGGGCAGAGTGAGAGGAGGCAGCGTGACTGGATGCAGAGGGGGCAGAGTGACTGGTTGCAGAGGGGGCAGAGTGACTGGTTGCAGAGGGGGCAGCGTGACTGGATGCAGAGGGGAAAGCGTGACTGGATGCAGAGGGGGCAGAGTGTGTGGAGACGAAGGAGCTCAAGTGTGAGTTAGCTGTCAATTATTCTTTGACAGAAATATAATTGAAAAAAATATATAAAAATATTATTTTTCCTGGGACTTATGTGTGTTATTTTTGCATACAACTAAATAGGTATTTCTGTCCTGACCTAAATACTTATTACGTTTTTTTTGACCCAACTACTTCTAAAACAGGACTGCTCAATAATTATTTTGGAGGAGTGCCTTGAAAAAATTATGAAGACTCTAAGGGTGCCGCGAACTTAAAAAGTTTGGGAACCACTGCTGTAACCCAATAACTATATATATATATATATATTCTAATCACTCTTTCACTGTTAATTTCTCTGGGGCCACCTCTGCTCCGCTTCCTATATCAGTTGGAGTACCGCAATGCTTAGTGCCTAGGTCCTCTGCTGTTCTCAGCATTGTTTCTTGTTCACACTCTTCTGCGTGCATGAAATAAAGAAAAGAACATTTGGATCTTGTGGCTTATGTCTCTGACTTTATAATGATTGGTAAAAAGTCAGCTATAACAATATATTCCCCATACACTTTCGTCTGGATGTCATGACTGAGGACACTCTGTTTGGAAGGAAAATTCTTCAACCAGTTAATCAATAAAATCTCTTATGTGAATTGATCAGTGTTTGATTGCTTGGTTACATCCCATTGATGAGGGCTGCCATGGATTCTGAAAAGAAAGTAAGCACAATTATATTTGCCTTATAATTTATTTTCTTTGAGGAACTACTTTGCAGCGCAAATATTTCCCTCCTATGGGCTAGATTTACTAAGCTGTGGGTTTGAAACAGTGGGGAAGTTGCCTATAGCAACCAATCAGATTCCAGCTTTCATTTATTTAGTACCTTCTAAAAAATGACAGCTAGAATCTGATTGGTTGCTATAGGCAACATCCCCTCTTTTTCAAACCCGCAGCTTAGTAAATCTAGCCCCATGTGTCTTTGTATATGTTTTTTGAAACAACTTGTGAAGTCACTCAAAAAAAAAGAAGGAAAGTAGGAGTCACATTATATACCTTCTGAGATGTTAACTTTTTTCCTGCTTTACTCCGCTGATAAAGGATTAATCCATCCATATGGGCTGCCATGGAGTTCCTCAAGTAAAAAAGGTAATTGCTATTTCTGGTGACAGTTTGAGGTTTTTACAATTAAGCAATTAAGATAGGAGAAAGGTTTGTGAACGTTAATTAGCAGGGAGTTGATTAGTGAGAGTAGTATAGAGAAAGGGACATGAAGCAGGTGGTGTAAAGGAGGTTTTAATTTGAACCCTAATGCCATGTAAGTATAATAAGAAAAACAGCTTGGTAAAACAGAGCTTTGAGCTTTGATATCAGTCACAGTATAGGGGCCTGATTCATTAAGAAAAGTAAAGCAAAAAATGAGTAACTTTGCAAAATTGAAGGGGGAGCTCTATTTAAAATATGATGGCAGATTTACAGTTGGGGTAGGGAATGTCCTAGATGAAATTTAAATTTCAGGGTAAAATTAAAGCTATGAATTATTTGTGTGCTACATGAAAAAACAGCCAGTATTTAACTTATGTACAAAATAATAAACTAATTTGCACCCCTTGCATGATTTTGTCCAGGGGAAAACTTACGTGGTAAGGCAACTAAGCAAATTAAGTAGAAAGATATTCACTTAACAGATTTCATTGTCCAGGTAGAGAGATGAAAAATTAAGATTCTGGTCAAAACAGATAATGAGTGTTGTTTGTAGTTCTCAGATGTTGTTCACTGTTTGTCAACTGCATATAACTGTGAATTTCGTACACTTTAGGGCTGATGCAAAGTGGGACATATGCTAATTTGTGCAGAATATCTAGTACCACTTGGATGTAGTTCAACAAGTTGGCCAAGGTACGAAACAGCTGCTAACTACAAACTCTAGAACCCTCCAGTATATGATGGACCAGTAGGCACACTATTGAGTGAATAGTAGCAGCTATATGGGAAGTTTCCACAGCACTGGTACCCCTTGTTAATTGTACAGTCCCCACAGACCAAAGGCCTGGCCCGCATCTGGCCCCAGTGAGCCTCAGCCAGAGGGGGCAGAGTTCTCCATACCTGCATATGCTCCTCAAGTCCCAGGTCCTCAGGCCACAAGAAGCCAAGTGTGGAGGGCTCCATCTAACATAGGCGCTGGGGGGAAATAGCATTGAAAAAGGAAATACAAAAACTTAAACACAATGAAAATGTTGAACTCATTCTCATGTTAAAGCAGATGTTATTACCTTAGTAAATATGGGCAATACATTTGGTTGAGTATAAAAATATATGCTGCATGATGAAATCTGTGTTGAGTCCATCTGTTAATCTGATTTTTTTAAATTAATGTGTCAAAATGTTTTTGAAACACGTCTTAGCCAAATTCACAAGTAACATGTATTATATGCCCATGTATACATAATTGTGTAAAATTATAATCTAAAATTATCATGGTTTAGTTAATAGATTATTAAATTTTTTAAGTGCAAAGCAAAAATTGAACTATATGCATTATTTGTATCTCAAAATATGCATTTTTAGTTTGCAAGCAAAACTGAAGTATTGTTGAATAACAATCTTGAGGAACGATTTTCTCTCAAGAATGGTTTCACTTCCAGATTGTCTGCTTCGTGCCAAATAATGTCAATCTCCTCTTCAAAAGGCACTCCCCTCATAATTGCTATCTCATGAAAAATACCACCAAGACCAATAAAGTCCAGCGCATACATAAGAGCTCCTCTAGCCCAGTCATGGCAATAAAAGAAGAAATGCACACTGTCACTCACCGGACTGTGAGTGCTACTTCTCGTGTGTTTAGGAACCGTGGCCGTCCACCATCCTGAGGGTCTGCGCATGTGCAGCCCTTTCAACCCTTCAGTACATGTTCCTTTTAGTTAATTGGCTGATCAGGCAACACTCCCTATTTAAAGCACCTGTGGTCAATACCTCGTGGCCTGATCTTGGAGTCTCATTCCCCATGAGCCTCTGAAGGTGTTCCTGTGTTTCCTCGTGTATTCAGCTCCTGCTGATTCCTGTTGTTCGTTTGTGGTTTCCAAACCACTTCAACTCTCCTGTGTTTCATCGTGACTGTACCAGCTGATTCCTATCCGCTGCCTCCGTGCTTTACAGTTTCCAAACCACTTCAACTCTCCTGTGTTTCATTGTGACTGTACCAGCTGATTCCTATCCGCTGCCTCCGTGCTTTACAGTTTCCAAACCACTTCAACTCTCCTGTGTTTCATCGTGACTGCACCAGCTGATTCCTATCCGCTGCCTCTGTGCTTCTACAGTTTCCAAACCACTTCAACTCTCCTGTGTTTCATCGTGACTGCACCAGCTGATTCCTATCCGCTGCCTCCGTGTATCTGCAGTGTCCTGCTCATCGCAACCCTCCAGTACTCATCGTGTCTGCAGCCAGCCGATCCGCTGTCTCCGTGCTTCTACAGTGTTCCTGCTTGTGTCAACTCGCCTGTCTGCATCGGATCAACGCTCCACTGCTTTCATCTCAGCTAGACCGCCTCAACTCTCCCGTGTTCTCCAGGTGTCCAGTTCTATATACTACTGCTTCCTGAGTATTGTTTACATCCTTGCTGGTCTACCTACCCTGCGCTGCACCTACTTTGGTTACCGCTACCACCCTCCTGGGACTTCGCATCCTGCCGGCCTCCAGCCGTTCAGGTATCCCTGCACCTCTCTCTGACAGCCTGCTCTCCTGAACCACAGTATGCATACTTCTCATTGACTGTGCTGGTGTATTGCATATCTAGCTGGGCTGAGTTGTTCTCCTCCGGAGTTTCTTATCCACTGGGACTATTGCTATCATTTGACTGTGTTACTTTTTAGCCTGGATATTTCTAGTGACTTTGTATATTTGTGCAGTGCTGCTCAGTTATTATTATTGTGTGCATATCATCGTGGGATCAAGTTCAGTGTGCCTGTGTATACTCTGCATTGCATTTATCTCCCCGTGCTCCTCCTCACTTATATATTTCAGTGGTACAACTTGCTAGAGGCAGACCACTGTTCCCTGTTTTCTGAGTCACCAGTTTCCAGTATCCTTTCACATAGCAGTGGTACAACTTGCTAACGCAGACCACTGACTCCCCGGATACCTTCACCTGGATTCCATTCCTTCACCCAGACAGCGGTACAACTTGCTATACGCAGACCGCTGACTCTCATTACCTCCTCGTTACTCCTGGACATTCCTCCTCACTATAGCAGTGGTACAACTTGCTATACGCAGACCACTGACTACCCTCACATTTCCTTGTCCATCCAGTTCCTCGTGTACAGTTATCTTACCAGTGCTGCTAGTCATAGACTTTCCTCGAGCATTCTCTTATCGCATGCTGTCTCCTGTTCCGTGATCACCCCGCTACCAGAGTACCATATTACCAACTATACTGCTCTGGTAAGCCTATCATCTGGTGATCCCTGGGTAAAGACTCCTAGTGCCCGTGACACACACTTTTGAATAAAAGCACCTCCTAGAAATTTGGCACAATGCTATGGATTGGGAAATGAATAAACTGCTTGATGCGTGACAGGAATGCATGTAGTACGCATTTGAGTACCCAACTAAAAGCAGTCTGGGACATTCCTGGCGCCACAGCTACTATGGTTTTGGATAAACCAGCCTCACAGAAATGTAACAGTCAACAATTTAGTTAGCGGTTACATTACTTTGTGGATGACAATCATAGATTTTAAGTCAACCTGCACAATCTGCAGAGTCTCCAATATGACATAAGGCCAAAACCAGTGTATTTGGTATCCCAAAGTGGCTTAAACATGACTTGTAGACCAGACCATGGTTGTTGATGGTGCTGCTGCAGGCGGAGGAGACATGACATGCGAGTTGAGAAGTAATGTACTTTATGTCAGAAAAAGGAGAAGCAACAATTATTCAAAAAAGAATACTAAAAAAATATTGCTGAAAATATTAACAACATTTGCTTAATATTAAATAAAACTTAAAAACAAAACATGTAGGTATGTTATCATAAAAATTCATATGACAGATTTGCTAAACAAAAATTACATAAGGTTTTCATGGCTATTGTAATTAGAGAAAAAAGACATAGGGGTAAATGTATTATGGTCCGGTTTTTTCAACTCACCGGAAATCGGCGAGTTTACAGCTAAAATTTAAAGCGGCGCTGGTTTGTAAACCAGTGCCGCTTTAAATTTTAGCTGTAAACTCGCCGGAAATTTGAAAAAAACGGATCATAATACATTTACCCCATAGTGTGTTTTACTGTACTAATTTTAAATTGTCAGTAACAATACATTAATCATACACAATCACATAAGCATAGCCAAACATTTTTGTAATATAATGTCCAAAGCTGAAAAGTTTTCTGATATTTGCTTTGCTAGTGCGACATGCATTCACTACTCAGTGTAATAGCAAAAATTATTACAGTCTGCATAAGTCACAAAGACAAGGTGCCCTAACTCCTGTAATATAGCTGTGAGCAAAGAAGGAAGTGGTATCAGCTGGAGAGGTGACTCTGCAATCACTGTATCAGAAATGACTAGCTAATGGTGCCTGTCATCATCGGTATGCATTTGAACCTGCTCCTTAGCAGCCACAAGAGACACTTTCTGACAGGCATAAATGAGTATATATGTGCTGGTTTGCCTCAGCCACTTTTATGTGAACACACTTTTACTATACTTAGCCCATGATAGATGGAACCTTTCCATTTCTGCATTTCCAGTAATAAGAAGGTGAAACTGTCAAATTCACACATTCATTCATGCGTGTATTCTCTTTATGGGCATACGAGTGCAAACTTATGTATTTTGCACTACACAAACAGGTGTAGGTTTCACTCTGCATCAACTGCTATGCGTCTTAAATCACTTTATGATTTAGAGCCTATGTTCTCTATGTGTGCATGCTTTTAGACATATTTTAGTTCTGCTTATGTACTGTAGGTTGCAAAGACACTGTAGTACGTAGGTTACACAATGCTACTAAGTTTAAGCTAACCCTAGGTTCCATTGGCTGAGTAAGTGTTTTCAGAAACTCTGTTCTTAATAAAATAACAAGTCAAACAATTGATTGCATCAAAAGAGTGTCAAAGGTCTTCAATCTCCGGACTCTCACCAGTACTGTGGGCTGTAGTTACTCCTGGCAACTGCCTAAGAACTGTTACCCCTAAATCTCCGGTCTCTCACCGGTACTGTGGGTTGCAGTTACCCCTGGCAACCGCCTAAGAACTGTTTCCCTAAAATCTCCAGACTCTCACCAGTACTGTGGGTTGTAGTTACCCTTGGCAACTGCCCTACGTTCAGTTTCATAATCTTTACCTATCACTGCAAGTTCTGTTCCTTTCCGGACAAGCACCGGTACAGAAGTTGCTGTGTAGCAGGGGACTTCTCTATCAGCTGTTCCTATATTTATTCCAGTGGCCACGAGTGATATATCAGTCTTGACACAATCCACTCTGTGTCTCACCTGACTCCTTCCTGCACTTCCTACTTTACGGCCTCTGTAACTCTATTCCTGGATTCTCCTCAGCCTGTGCACATTACATGACTCTCTGTCTGTCTGTCTGCAGCCAAGTCTGTCCCCATCACTAGGGGCAACGGTGAACACCAGGGGGTAAATATATCAAGCTGCGAGTTTGCAACTCCAGCGATTTTCTCAGGAGAGTTGAAACTAGCCGATGCATGAAGCTGAGTTTTCATACAAAATCGCCAGAGTTCTGCTTCTGTCAAAATCGCTACTTGCAAAATCGCCAGAGATCAAATTCACCACTGTTTGCCACTGCAGCTATACAAGTCTACAATGTATGAAGCTGCGAGTTAGCAAACTCAGGAGAGTTTGCTTCTAAACACGCCAGATACAACACGCTGCTTGATAGCAGCGTGTTGTATCAACACATCACTGTTACACTGCCCTGGCAGTGTTAAAATGTTAAAGAACAGATAAAAGTTTTAAAAAAAAAAAAAAAAAGCGTGGGGGTCCCCCCGCTATTTATGCTTAACCCTAGTGCTGCCTGACTAGTGCTGCAAACCAGCCAGGGTTGGCGGCACTATAGCAGGGGGACGCGCGGCAGGGGTCCCCCTGACATAATGACTAACCAACCCTAGACTGTTCAGCGCTGGGCTGGATTCCCTAGGGAGTGGGGTCCGCTGAAAAAAATGAGCGCCCCCCCCCCCCCCCCCTAGAAAGAACCAGCCCAGTGCTGATAGCACTAGGGCTCTTCCTACTACCCCTGGGCTGTGGGTAGTAGGGTAATACGGCGTAAAGTAGTAAAAAAAAAACCTGACACCAATTTTGTTCGTGGAACTACAAGTCCCAGCCAGCCAGGTTGCCAAAAACAGTGTGGCCATGCTGGTGCTTGTGTATAACTACAAGCACCAGCATACCCACGGCAGCCAGGGCATGTTGGCACTTGGAGAACCACAAGTGCCAACATGCCCTGACATCCCTGGCTTGCTGGGCCCTGTAGTTCCACAAAGAAAAAAGTTTACAAAGCCACAACACCCTCATACAAACCACACATATTTATTAAAAATAATAAACCCCACAATAAAGACACTAACCACCTTCTTTTAAACCACAAGTATTTATTAAAAATAATAAAACCCAAAAACTTACCAATGATGTCTTCTTTCTTGATGGCTTGGTCCTGTCCCAGCCATTTATACCTCCATAAGGGAATCTTTTCCAACAGGAACTCTTCGCCCAGAAGGGGCACACATTTGTAACATCCCGACTCTTTAGGCTTGATTGAAGTTCTTTAAAAAAATAAACTTGAGGCCCCGCAAACACCTCCTACCTAGTAGGAAGTCCTAGCCGCAATGCTCTTAGGCCGTTTGCGTAAGAGCTAACTACTGTATTATGCTATTTTCCCACGCTATTGGGGAAATCACATAATACTGTATCTAAATCAAGGCAAAACGTCATTGTGACGTATTTGTATTTCTGAGCTCGGTTCTCGCAAGATTTGAAAAGCATAAATATCAGCCTCCACAGCAATCCATCGCCATTTGACAGAGGGAGAGAGCAGGGTTAGGTCAGAGGCTGTATTAGGGCAGGGACAGAGCAATAATTGTACATCTTTCTATTATTCTTTCATTTAGAATCTATTCAATTCTATTATAAAATCAAATTCTATTTCCAATTGTTAGAGCAGCAGGACAGGAGGATAGAGGAGGCTTATTTTTCAATTTGTTTGCACTACCAGTGCTTTGGGGTCTCCCATATTCCACAGTGTTTAACACCAATTTTTCTGGCTGTCAAAAAAAAATCATATTTGTCAGCAGAATCTATATAAGACAATTTTTGGCACTACACGTTCTTTGGGCTCATTAAAATGGATTCAAAGCAGTCCACATATGAGCAGATTCAGCAACCAGGTTCTGTCACCAGTCCTGATGGTAGTATTCCCAGTACGTCATCTGGGAATAGCGATGTAAAAGTACATAGTCTTTTTAAAGCAGGAAAAAAAACACACACCCCAAATAATTTTACCGTGTTGAAGCGAAAAAGAAGTGTAACTGAGGAAAAGTTATGTGCCGATAAAAAAAAAATTGCTAACTTCGCCTTTCTCTATTAGCGGCAGATCCAAAAATATTACCGAGCCTTCTTCTTGTACGGTCACTCGTGACCAAGCAAGACCAAGTAATTTGGAGTCTAAAAGTGGTGCACAACTACTGTTACGCGTCAAAGCCGAGCTGCAAGGAAACAGTAAGGCATTAGAGGATAATGAAGAGAAAAAAGGGGGAGTGCACTAGCGGAAATTATGTATAGTTATAGCAGCTGAATTAACAGGAAAGTCCAACCTGATCAAATGCACATATAAATATAAATATAATTCTGCGCTTAGACCTGTGAGTGTGATAGAAATGATTGGTGAATAGATGTTGAGGAATAATTGCAAACTTTATATAAAATAACAATCAAAATTGACATTCAAATAAATGAACATAAATAAAAACATGTGGTACAGCGACCAATTATTTGACTGGATTGAGAGCAATCAACTGTGACTAATGCAGTGTACTATTAGCAATGTCCATGGAGTAGGTCGCATCCAGCGACAACCTCAATGAAACAGTCCAAACGATGTGAGTCAGAGTCTATACTTGCACTTGGATGAGTCCACGGGATATGTGTACCACGGAATTCCGATGATAGATGAAAGATAGAAGTTCTTTATGAGAGACAGCTGTAATAATCCTGGGAGGAGTGTGGATAAGGACTGCATTTTGAGAGAGCAGGGGGAGGCTGGTGTTTGCAGCATGTATAGTCGAACCAGAAGTTCGGGACAGGAAGTGATCCCTGAAATGCCAACACGTTTCGTCACCTAGGTGACTTTCTTAAGGCTGTGGTTTGTGTATGTCCGGAGGTGCAACTGATTAAATAGAGCTCGTGTATCAGATGTTATGTTACGGTTCCAGATGGTAACAGACCGATGAACTGATTTTCTAGATGCAATCCCGGTGATATACATAAAATGATTAATAGTGTGCAGAGGACAAAATTTGGCTCATCATAGTTGTTGCGAGCTGAGAATAAATGCATAATAACATGTATCTGAAACAATAAAACTTATTGCATATCTTTGTCTGATTTATGTGTATACTCATAGTGATATAGCAATGCAGACATAAATGAATTATATTATAGATCTTTAAAAATTGGGACATTAATATTATAACAAACTGGGCTGGAATAACGTGAAGTAGTGGAATATTGGATGTTTAGAATAATATGAAAACCAGATAATGGACATGTATTCCTAATAATTGGTAATAAACTGCAAAATGATGGGGATGTGTCAGTCATATGGTATAATGATGGGAGACGAAATTAATGATAGAGCCATTAAGGGAATAAATGCAATATCTAAAGTACGTAGTATTTGCCAATTATGGCATAGAGTGGTGTTGTTAAATTAGTCAGTCACTTAACAACACCAATCTATGCCATAATTGGCAACTACTACGTACTTTATATATTGCATTAGAGGATAATGTATGCTCTGAATCAGAAATGACAACAATCCCTGTGGAGAGTCCATCCACCAGTGGTATGTCTAATCATGAGCATTCTGATAATGTACCTATAAAGAAGGGCCCTTTCAGCAGTTCTGCTGATGTGTGCCTGAACAGCCCGAGTGTAGCCCGTGATACACCAAGTGAGGATGACACTTTGGAATTAGAAGAGGATGAGGGGGTGATTTGGGTAGCCGACGAGGGCGCTGATGAGGATGCGGTTGATTGTGTAAGTCCTGCACCAGTGGCATCAGGGTGGCAGCAGTTCTGGCACGTGAGGTTCTGGCACCAATTTGTACTTTCCAAACACAAGCAGGGAGGACGCAGGTGGCAGACCACAACAGTTTGACATCTGGGCTGGTTTGAAGGATTTGACAAAAAAATGTGTGACCTTGCCCATAACTCCAGCCAATCCTACTATTAACATGCAAAGGATGGTGGAGGGCATAGCAGGGATTAAACTGTATTTGGAATTTGTTAATAGGGATACAAAACCTCAAGTAACTGTCTAAAACCAGCTGCATTAATAATGGACATTGGACGCAGATCTAATACTAGCATAGTCCTTATGGCGTCTGTGATCCGCTTTGCGACGGGGTGATAGATTTCATACTTGCTTCCTCTTGCAAAGGATTGTTTAACTATAAATTATTGGTTCTGGGGATATTGATGATGAAGGTGTTGGCGTTGTCGAAGTCAGCAAATTGGATAAATTCATTTCAATTAATATCGAGCAAACTTGATTCTCTTTGTCTGAAATTATGCGTAGAGCACGCTACGGCGTGGAAGGGCTTATCCAGCCGCAACACGTGGCAATAACAGTTTTTACACTTTTGTATACATTCGCACAAACACACACATTTGTAAATAGTACACATTAATCGTAGTTGCAATACAGTTATTTATGTCGAAATATAGTAGTGTTTATGTGTAATATCATAACTTATATGCATTTTAGGGATACATATGGTTCAGGTTAAAGGAAATGTGTCATTTTTGATATCATATTAATCCCCTTTACATCAGCAGCTGTCCGGTGCATTAGGCGAAGAGATCGCACATTGCATACTCTAGTTATTGATGTTAGGGAATAAACCTTTAATATGACGCTGACTATAAAATGCTAATAAACTAGTTGTAACTGGAGTCTTGGCCAGAACAAAGGAGCACATCCCCTGGAGAGATGACGCCCACCTTTGGATTCTTTAGTTTGAACTAGCCTATGATCTGCAACCTCCTGGACCTTCCTGAAGCCTGGACCAATAGAAGCAAGCCATACCATCTGCATTGTTTTACTGTATTTCTGTTTGCATATAAGCAGTAGCTTTTATCTAGTGTTCAGTCATATTGACAACAGACTTCAGACCTGAATGACTGTTCACTGGGTCCAGAGCGCCTGCGATAAGTAACGGCTGTACTTATTATTATTTCGCTTGAATTATTCTGCTACTGTTTGAGAATAAATATTTGTGCACTGGAAACACAAATCGAGATTCGACAGTCGTTATTGGATAGCGACAAAACGTGCATAACAGGGGGTAGATTGCAAGTGCTGGGATGTAGATGAGAGAAGGTAGGCAGATGATGCTGCACTGCTTGTTGTTATTTTTTTTAACCTAAGTTTCTGATTTTCCTAACAGCTTTCCAAGAACTCGCTGAAAAATGACGTAACATGGATGAGGATCCCAGATGGTTAAGGTCCCTACCTCTACTAAATGTGTGGTTTTAAAAACGCTACAAATGGCTAGACAACTGTTGTCAGGATTTCTTTAAAAATAATTCCACACTTAAGACGTGGATTTTTGGTCTTATGCCCAGGCATGACAATGGCCTTTTTCTTATCACTGGCAAGAACTGCAGCAATTTTTCTTTGTAAGTATATGAAAATCATAATGTGACCTAGGAAGTGGTCAAAATTGAATGGAAATGACTGGAAATTAGTCTTAGTAAGGTTATTAATAATGTAGGTATAAAATAATAACTAAATTATGTTATATTAGCCCAAAAAAATTTTTTTTTTTTTAACACATTGCAAAACAAAACCAAACAAAACCAAAACCAAAACACGCAAGGGCGGTTTGGCAAAACCAAAACCAAAACACGACGGTAATCCAGATCCAAAACCAAAACACGGGGTCAGTGAGCATCTCTAGTATAGAGTACCAGAGCATAACTTTATGCCTTGCCCCCATACAGCAGGACTCACTAATGCCTCCAATTTCTTCTTTTAAATACTGCCCAGAGCTCTCTCTCACAATGTTCTCTTTGAGGGGAAAGTTCCCGCACTCAGCTATTCATTCTTAACTCGTTTCTACTCTACCTGTCCAAGAGCTAGCTTGTGTCCTGCATCATTTCACCCAGCAGCAAGGGGGAGCTACAATTCTTGTTCTATGCTTATAATCTCATTGTAAAATAGTTATACAATATCAATCTCTTTGCCAAATGGTATCTTCAGTAGTTATTTTTTTTGGATGTCGTTAACTGTTGTATTCCACCTTTTGCATCCATAAATTATATGGGATGAATGGACTCACTTCTGGAGTGAGTTAGTAATGTAGTGACGCAATCAGAGCAGTTAAATATCCCTTCTAGTGCCCGGCTTGAGGGCCAATTTTACTTTTTGTTCTGAGTTTCTACCTCACCTTTGTCTTTTAGCTAAACATTTGGGAAACGTCCAGCTTTCAGACCTTTCCTCAGTTTAAATTTAAATTCTTACCTTTGGGTTTAAAGTTTTCATTTGGTGATAAGGTCTTAGAGTCCAGTCTATCCCAGTGTCCTTCAGATATGCAGTAAGATTATATATAGTGACACCCACAAAGTAACAAGAGTTTACCATTGTGAGGAAGTCTCCTGGACTTGGCTGTGCTGAAAGATTTACCCCTGAGTGTCAAAGAAAGAGTCTCAGTTCTGAGTGGGAGACTCCAATACCCAACATGTAGCAGATAAAGAAGTCAGTGCACCCAAGACATGAGCTGTCAATCTGACTTATCAGTGAACCGAGTGTGCGGAAGCATGGATGTTCAAGACTGTCCACTTGTAAATGAAAAGTGGGTCAAAATCCGGAGCAGCTAAAGGCAGAAGAGATACCCTGTGGTGAAGTGGGATCAGGGTTTGTAGAGAGACTCTGATAGTGCTGAGGATGAATAGTGAGCATGACAATCCTCATCATAGACCATGTCAGCATTGTGGACAATTGGGTAATGAAATACAACTGTGATTTCCACCAAAAACACTCTTTATGTCATCATAGACATAATGTGGCACTTACTTATTTGTTAACTGTAATTGAACTTTCCTAACCATGACTGTAGCATGTGGGTTACCTGTACATTGGAAATATGAGAATCGACAGAGACAGGTGTCTGAGCAAGTGCCCCTGTACCACCCCTCATACAGACAGGGGGTTACACTGGGTAGTGCCATTTCTGGTTCTGTGTGCTGAATGTAATAATCAGGGTCTGTTATTTTTTTCTATTTGGATAACTATGAAATACCTATTTCCTTGTTCTCTATACTGAAAGCAATTTTCTATAGTTTCCTTTCTGTATATACATTGAATATAAAAAATATGCGCATCATTGAAATTTCAAGTGTTTTGATATAGCTTGAAATCAAGATAACTCATGTCAGACATTTTTCTACCTTTAATGTGACCTTAAAACCAACAAAATTCAAATGAAAAATAATAAACAATTTTTTGGTAAGGAAGGGGAAATAAAATACTATAACACCCTAGTTGCATAATTGTGCACAAGCCATAAACTAATATTATGTGGAATCACATTTTGCCTTTTTATAGCACTGAGTCATTTTGAATAAGTCTCTATCAACTTCAGTTCAGGTCCATCAAATTGCGAGGGGATCACGTATGCAAAGCTCTGTTTAAGTCATCATACAGGGTTTCAATAGGATTAAAGTCTGGGCTCTGATTGGATACAATTGGTTTTTTAAGCTTTTTTCTTTTTCTGTATGTATATACCAATATGCTATATAACTTCTTCTTCTGCATATTGAATGATATTGTAATCATATGTATACCTATTGTCTATTCACATATTGTGACTGGATCACTTATAAGTAACTTATGGTATACATTTATTTAAAAGAAATAGCGCAGGGTGCTTATTTATATAATTGCAAATGCACTTATTTTTGATATTGGTTGCATGTTGGTAAAGGAGATATCTTTATTTCTGAGACCAGGGGAAGAAATTTGTTTGTTTTAAACTTTGCTAGAGGAAATGCATATTTCTGAGGCATATATCTGATACAATAAGTCTTTGTGGAGGAAGTCTTTTGTGTATCGTGACGTAGGGAAATGACTTGTTTGGGGTTTGGTAACTTTCTTTGTGAATGTGTATTCTGCGACTGTCTGAAGAAAGGACCTATGTTAATCTCATGTTAATTAGACCTTTTGATGTGTGAGGGTCCAGCACGCAAAGGCACAAGAAGTTTTAATTAGACTGTTATTTCCTGTGTCCAAAATAAGATGCAGGAAATCACAGTAAGTTTTAGGGTATCACAGATAAGTGTTAATATTGTTAGCTTTGCATTGCATGTAAATCCATGTTTGGGTAAACAAATTGCATCCTGATTCTAAAAATAGCAGAGACCTCGGTGGGCTGGCTTACCCTGTGAGGCTGTGTTCAAATCTGTATAAAAAAACCACTTTATTGTATTGAAAATTGTTCTTCTTGTTCCATCTGACCTGATCACTGATACCAGTGTGATATGCCAGGGGGGATCCATTCACAGAAACCCATCTATAGGAAGAGCTCAGGAGTACCAGCCCAGGTACACAAGTATCGGGGTACATTAGAAGCATCAGTTATCCAGAAGAAACTGGGTTCCTGATGCCTGTAGAGGAGTCCAATGGTGGCAGCATCTTTAAGCAAGCACATAACCTTTCGGGTACGATTTGCCAGCCACCTCCCTGTCCTGTCCCTGGGAGTTATCAGAGACCACAGGAGCCCAGGCTGGAGAAAAAGTGCTACAGCTATGGGAAAACCGGTCATTTAAGGATGGACTGTCCACGCCCCCAGCACCCCAGACTCGTGCCCCTAATCCGAGTCCTGGGGCCCGGCTGACTTGCTTACCTGGCGAAGGTGAGCCAGTAGAGACTGTTTCCACCCCTGCCAGCCCAACGGAGTGGGGCGTGTCTGAAGTTGACTCAGCGGAGAGAGTCCCTTGTTTGTCCAAAAGACCCCCAACAAACATTAGGAGGAACCTGCAGTCGGTCCAAGTTTGACCCCTGCAGGGTGAAGGACTTTGAGACTCAAGGGCCTCAATTACTGTTGTGAGTCCCCATCTTATTAATCCTGCTGCAGTATTACAGGGTCGCACTGCCAAAGTTACTGTGGACGATGGACTGGAGAAGGAAGTCCCTGTCGCAAGGGTGTATCTGGACTGGACTGGGGAGATGGCCGGTAAATGCGAGATGTTGCCGTTATAGATGGCCTCCAAACTGACGTGATCTTAGACAACTATTCAGGAAACAGCCAGCTATTTGCTTCTGGAAAGACAACATTCCCAAGCAACGCAGAGGATGTTGTCTCTTGCCAACCTGATATTGTGGGGTTGCTCTCTCACTAGCAGTATGCCAGCTCCGACGGTGAGTATAGCTGACCACAGTGACCTCCCTTTGACTGACCCCACTTTGACTGACCCTAGTCACACCAACATAGACCCCCCTGCAGCGTATCCCGACTTAGATGATAGTGAGGGCAGCAGGGAAGAGTTCAGGGCAGCGCAGCTCTCTGATCCCTCACTGGAAGGCATGAGGCGCCAGGCTTGCGATAGCCTTCCAGCGATGGAGGTGGGGAGTGCAACCTCGCGTAAAGGGTTGTTGAACCATGTAGCTAGGAAGGTAGATGGTGATAGACCAGTCCGGGAACAAGTTCAACTGGTGGTACCACGGGGCTTTCGCGAGCAACTACTGTCAGTTGCCCATGAAATCCCTATTGCGGGACACCAGGGAAGAAACCGAACACTGAAGCGTCTGATACAGAACCTTTTCTGGCCTAGAATGTCGAATGACGTCCCGGCCTACTGTAAGTCCTGTCATGTGTGTCAGCGTCTCGGGCGCCCCAGTGCGTGGGCTCCCCTCAGATGCTTGCTAATAATTGGGGAACCTTTTCAGTGAGTGGCTGTGGAATAGTAGGTCCCCTGCCTGTGCCAGTAGATCAGGGAAGAGGTACATCCTCACCATGGTGGACTACACTACCCGCTCTCCAGAGGCTGTAGCTCTCTCCTCCATAACAGCAGAGAAGATAGCGGACACGCTGCTATGAGTATTTAGCAGTGTAGGGTTCCCTAGTAAGATCCTAACTGATCAAGGGACACAGTTCATGAGTGAACTGGTCCAGTGTCTCTGGGTAAAGTGCGGAGTGCGGCAACTCCATACTTCCCCCTACCATCCCCAGACTAACGGATTGTGCGAACA
Source organism: Mixophyes fleayi (assembly GCF_038048845.1). Lineage (NCBI taxonomy): Eukaryota > Metazoa > Chordata > Amphibia > Anura > Limnodynastidae > Mixophyes > Mixophyes fleayi. Next base: position 269,287,362 of record NC_134403.1, read on the forward strand.
GTTCAATGGCACTCTGAAGCACATGCTATGAGCATTTGTAACTTTGGAGAGGAGGGACTGGGAACGCTACCTGCTGCACCTCCTGTTTGTTTATTCAGAGGTGACGCAAGAGTCTACCGGTTTGTCCCCCTTTGAACTACTATATGGCCGCAGAGTCCGTGGGCCTTTTGACCTGTTCCAGGAGTCTTGGGAAGGGGAGGATGTCTCTGTCATGGAAAATGTGTTGAAGCTCAGAGATCGGTTAGAGAATTTCATGGAGCTCGCGTAGGTCAAACAGAAGACTTTGTATGATCAGGGCGCGTGTGCCACAGTGTTTCAGGTAAGGCACTAGGTCCTTGTTCTGATGCCCACGTGCCAGAACAAGCTCCATGCTTGGCTGGACTGTACATGGTCTCAAAACGCCTGAGTGACATCACTTACGTGGTGTAATTTGATAGCGACGGTAGGTGGCAGCAAACCTACCACATAAAAATGTTGAAGGCATGCCACAAGTGTGTGGAGTCAGTAGCAGCGATTTGCTGCTTACCGACTGAGAAGTCGGGTAGGGACCCACTACCTGATCTCCTTGCGGTTGCCAGTGGTGAAGGTGGTGTAGAGGAAGTGGGCTGGGATGAGCACTTGAGGCCCGCAAGAGGGAGCAGCTTGAGGCAGTGCTGTGGCCCTTTGCGACTCAGTTCAGTAGAAATCCCGGTCAGCCTTCCTTGCTGGTGCACCATGTGGACACTGGCGAGCATAGGCCAGTTAGGCAAGCCGCCTTTCTGGTCTCACCAGAGGCCAAGGAAAGTACATACAAGGAGGTACAGAAAATGCTTGAGCTAGGGTTGGTCCAGCCTCATTCTGGATTCAGAATCTGTGGTGTGCAGAAGCATTTTGTAGAGCTCCTGAGAACCAGTGATACCTGGGATAAGCCCAGGGAAGCATGGATGATCCTGGGGGAGGAGTGGAGGAAACTCCTCAGGCTTCAGGGCCTAGTCCAGGCCCAAGCCCAGCAAAGCAAGACCATGCTGGGCCTTCAGCTGGGGTGAAGCAGGAATGTGTTGGTGTTCAGCTTGTAAATTATGGGGTCCCTCCCAACAAGGAATGGAGTGCTGATTTGGCTTTAAAATCTCCCAGAGACACAAAGGATGTTCCCCAGGCTTCAGCAATCAAGCCTGGCCTGAGCCCAGAAGAGAAGGATCTAGCTGGGGCATCAGAAGAGATGAAACAGGGATGCAGTGATGGCCGGTTAGTGGAGAGAGAGGATCTCACTACCAATAAGCCAGGTACGAGCATGATACCTGGCTTATTGGCTGTATGCTTACCTCCTCTGTCTCATCTGCCTTTGGAAATGAAAGAGTTAATGGACTGTGATATACAGCCTGGCAGCAATGCAAATGGTGCAGTGTCTGATATTGGTTTGGCTGATGCTGAATTAATGAGTCAACCTATAAGTATTGAAGGAAAAGGGATTTCAACTGCAGTTGGCCCTATAGAGGGTGAAGTGGAACCCCCAATACCCAAGTCACTCCCCGAGGTGGAAGGGGTAACTGCTAAAATTAGTATGAAACTAGGGACTCAGCTGGAGGAGGTTGCTGCATGTGACGGCCTGAAGGATTCTGAACATAGCGAGGATGATGAGATGTCTCTGCTGGAGCGGATTCGTCTTTTGGAAGGAGTAATTGTAAAGCTACGTCGCCAGATTACCCTGAAGAAGAAAAGGCGGAACTCCGCTTATAGTTCAGATCGTGCTGGATACAATAGAGAAATAGTGGCAATGGAGTCAGTCCTGGGAGAAGAAATTAGTAAAATTAACATTTTAAAGGAACGGCAAGCTCAGAAGAGCAAACTAAGCAGTGACCAGTGCCTAGCAGACTCTTTGCCAATGCCTGGTAGTGTGTCTGGATCTGCAAATGTGTCACCACCTACAAATGTGCTATTATCTAAGAATGTGCAGCTATCTGAAGGTATGCAGTTGTCTGCAAACATGCCTGGCTCTAGTGCTGATAGCAATCCGCTTATCCCTTTACATGACACCATCAGGTCCCTGGCAGAGGAACCACCAGTGATGGGGTCATGGATGGCCGATGCAGGGGGGGGGGGGGGAGTCGTGGGCTTGGTGGCAGATAATTCAGCGGGGCCAGCATCCTCTTCCCCAGCATCGATTGCGGATATGCAACCGGCGTTGTGTGATACCCTGAGGGCGGAAGTCATGGTCACGGCACTTCCAGGTGTCTTGGTCAGTGGGGAGAGCGGCTCTGTTCAGCATACTCCTGGACGTGAGGCAATGGCTGATGTCGGCAGAGGTAACCCTGTGTTGCAATGTAATGTTGTTCTTTCAAATTCTGTACCTAATGCTGTTATCCCGGTCAGTGGGAGGACCAAGCCCGATCAGCAGTCTGTCTCTGGGCTGCATAATAAAGCGGGCGGTAGTGTGGGGAGCAGCACTATTAACCCCATGGTCATGAAAATTAACCCCAAGTTGCAAGGTGATGTACTTGTTTCTGATTCTGTGTCTACAAATGTGCCTGTGAATATGTCAGTGTCTAATGTGGTTTTCATGGTTAGGGAGAAGTGTAAGTCTGATAAGCTGTCTGTGTCTGGGCTGCAAACTAAGACATGTGATAGAGTGGAGAATGTAATTAGTGACTCTGCAGCTGTAAAAGTTAACCCCATGTTGCAGAGTGATGTGCATGTCCCTGCTCCTATAGCTGTGGATATTACTCCCAAAACAAACCAGGTCTGGATAGAAGTACTTTATCATCAATACAATTTACAGTGGTTGAATCAATGTATGGCCCTCTAAAAGTAGCAGAGGGCACTAGAGCAGCGTCAAAAGCTGTAGAAGCTGCAGCAGTTAGAATGCCAGGGATCTTTTCCTAGCCGAATGGGACTGGCAGTTCAAAGTCAGTCAGTGGAGTGGTGGGACAGAATGGTACTCTTAAGCCTGCTGCCCAGTGTTCAGAACAGGTCCCCATGACATCTACAGTAGGGGTAAAAGGTTCAGCAGTAGTGGCTCCTGTGTCAGGTAGCATATCTTATGAAAAAGTAGTATCTTGAGGCAAAAATAATAAAGTAAGCACACCACAAATTTTAACTCAGACTCAACCGCCAGTAACTGGGCAACCCTTAAAGAATAGGAATGTAGTGCAAATGAAATGCATTGGAAAAGAATCCTCCCCAAGTCGCACAGATTTCTTAAGTCTGCTATTCTCGCATTTTGGTTTCAAAGCAATAGACTTATTTGCATGTATCCACCCTGCAAATACCCCAGAGTATGATATAAGTTTTATGTCATATCAGGGACTTCAGAGCTTCTGGACAAAATGGCCCGGACTAAAGGATATCACCCCATTGTTAAGCTTTAAAGCCATCCCAGTAACCCGGCAAGAGAGGGCTAAGATCACAATATTGCTTTGCAATGAGTCTATTCCAGTGGCGGATCTGACATATTGGCTGCATCGTTATGCAGATATATCTCCTTTAAAGAAGGTTCCAGACCCCAGCTGCCATGTCTGGGGAGGCCGGTGGTCAGCCGTGGTCCATCTGCGATGCACGGAGGCTGGCCCAAGGCACATTCCATCTGCGGCCTTTACAGGTCGTGATCATATTCAATGCTTTTACCTTGGCCAGCCGAGGATGTGCCATTGCTGCGTTGACTTCCGTTACCTCAGCATGAACTGCCCCACCATTAAGTGTGGGCACTGCAGGGGGCTGGGACACGAGGCTAAGTCCTGTACGATCATACGGTGTAACCTGTGTGGATTGGAGGGCCATCCATTCAGTCAGTGCCCCCAGACATTTCACAACAGTTCTGAACTATCGGATAGGGAACTTGTTCAGTTGGCAGATCAGATGGAAGCAGAGAATAGTGTACCAATAGCCGCTCCCCCTCTTCCTTCAGTACCTGGTCCTGCCTTGGAATTGGCTCAGCCAGACCTCACAACAGCTATTCCATTAGGTCAGGCAAGTGAGGAAAATTTTGAATTTCAGAAGAGAAAGCATAAGAAGGGTGGCATGAGGAAAGAGGAAAATGATGAGCTACGGTCGGTTAATCGTTTTTTGGGATGTTCAAATGATGTGGAGATGGCGGGGGATGTTGTAAGGGATGATGTGGGCAACTTGGTCTTAAGGTCTAGGAGTGAGAGAAGCAGAAAAAGATCAAAATCGTTCGTTCCCGGTGAGCCACAAATAACATACAAGAAGCCTAGGGATAAGAAGGTTAAGAAGAGTAAGGAGTCATCGCAGGTAGTTTCAGGGAAAGACTTTCTTAAAGTCCTGCCAGATTCTCGTTCTAGCTCCTTATATATAGAAGAGTTGTCCCCGCCCCTCCCTGTAACCTCTTCCCCTCTCGTATCTTCGAGTCTTCCTTCCTTTGGATGCATCTGTTTCCACTCTTGACCCGCCTCTAATCCCTCCCCCATCAGCACTGGATCCAACCTCTGGTACTCTAGTCCTATGGCCTCTTGTTTCTTCAGGTCAAGTCCCATTTTGTCCATCAGTTGGTGATTTAAGTTCTCTCCCTGGGGGTAAGAAAGTTATAGATTCATCTGGTTTAGATTTGGGTAAAAGTATCAACCTTTCTTCCAAAGGGAAGGTAAAATCTGCCCCAGCATCAGAGGAGGCTAACCTTGTTGGTGAGGAAGCTCTGCTTTCAGATGAGTAGTCCATCCCAGTTGGGGTCAGTGTAAAAAGGTGGGGGTTATCTGATGAGGACTCCACCAGGCAAGTGAAGAAGAAGTAATCAGGGTCCTACTTGTATAACTCTGAAGGATGGCTTCCCAGCCCATAAGATTTACCACCATTAATGTGGCATCCATTCTGTCCGAACATGCTCGTTACATGGCCTTTAATTTTTTCAGCACGGTTGAGGCTGATTTTTTAGTTTTGCAAGAGACCAGAATAGGTCGGTTAGCTGACCTACATAAAGCCAAGAGGGAGTGGGGGTGTGGGCCTTCATACTGGTCTCTTGCGGCCGAGCCGTACGGTGGGGTGGTGGTTCTTTTTACCGACATAACTGTCCAACGAGTTATAGAGCTCCAAGCAGGTAGATGTATGGTTTTGGATGTCAACCTGAGAGAATACGACCTGAGATTGATCAACATCTATGGTCCACAAACCAAATGGGAAAGGAAGTGTCTTTTCAGGGACATAAAGCCATATCTTTTTTCAGCCCGGCAGATAGTCTTTGGTGGTGATTTTAACACCATTATTAGGACCAAAGACAGGGAAGGTTCAAGGGCTTCTCTGGGCTATGATTCCATTTTTCTAGTTAGTATGGTAAGACAGGCCGGTCTGGTGGATGTGCTTGTTCGCCATTTTACAGACCTCACGGGTTTCACTTATTGTACAGGTAGCTGGAGGTCTAGAATAGATAGGTTTTTTGTTAAGGAGAGCTCGAAAACTTTGGCTCCTGAGCTAAAGCCAGTAGAGTTCTCTGACCACATTCACCGCAGTGTATCCTTGAATGCCTCAGAGACTCTTCAGAAAGGTAGGGGCCTTTGGTGCCTGAATTCTCAGCTCCTAGAGGAAGAGGAGATAAGAAAGTCGTATAGAGACTTCTTTGAATCCTAAGTGACACTTTCGGAGGCAGGGTGGAGTAGGTCAGAGTGGTGGGAGATATTTAAAAAGAGGACCCGGGGTTTCTTTCGAGACCTGGTAGCTAGAAATAACTTGCTAAGAGAAAATACCTATTCAGCATTAAGAAAGAAACTTGGATTCCTGATCTCTGAAAAGGGAGATGGTGGGGAAATCTCCCGAATGAAGGCTCGGATGAGGGAGATACAATATGACCAGTATGCTTCCTTGGTTCTGGAGAGGGATTACGGGAAGTACCACTCACCCGATCCTTACTTGAACTGTAGGAAGTCGGTAGATATGAAAGAGGTGAGGGCCTGTACGATGCTGGGGGTGTCTGCAGAGAAAACAGGGAGGGTATCCTTGGTGTTGTGCAGTCTTTCTACTCTGATCTCTTGTCTGAGAAATCACTAGAAAGAGAGAAGATGAACCATTTCCTGAGGGAGACACCTGGTCTTGAGGATCTCAGCAGTTCACTTGAGTCTTTGGGCAGCGAGTTAACGGTGGATGAAGTCAGAATGGCCATAGACGAGATGTCTAAAAAGAAATCTCCAGGCTCAGATGGCTTAACCTCCGAGTTCTTTAAGATCTTTGTGGACATTCTGACTGCACGCCTCGTGGAGGTTTTTAATGAGAGCCTGGAGAGAGGTTTATTACCTCCCTCCATGAGGGTTTCCGCACTTATTTTGCTGTCCAAAGGGAAGGTTCAATCGCCTATTGAGAACTGGCGCCCCATAGCCCTTCTCAATACCGACAGAAAGATTTTGGCAAAGGTACTTTTTAATAGACTGATGCAGATCTCCGGTCAAATGCTTTCCCCCTCATAGCATTGCACTGTGAAAGGCCGAAGTACCTTCAGTGCTGTCCTGGGGTCCAGGCGGCCATTGAGTGGTGTCGGGCTGAGAAGTGGGGAAAGTATCCTTTAGCTCTGGATCAGTCGAAGGCCTTTGACAGGGTGGATCATGAGTACCTGTGGGCTCTACTTCTGAGGTATGGTCTTCCAGTGGCGGTGGTGAATTGGCTTCATACTATTTACAAGCAGGCCGAGAGCTGCCTCTTGTGAATGGTTGGGTAGGTCTATCCTTTGTGGTCAACTCTGGAGTAAGGCAGGGTTGCCCCCTGAGCCCCCTCTTGTATGTATTTGCAATAGATCCTTTTATTCCAAGGATTGAAGGCGGCTCAATAGGAGGGATGCTGTTGGGTCCGGACTGTCCTTTGAAGGTGGTAGCCTACGTGGACGATGTCACTGTCGTCTTGTCGAGTCCTGCGGAAGCAATGGAGGTAGCAACTCTGGTCTGCAGGTACTCCAAGGCCGGTGGCTCGAAAGTAAACCAGGAAAAGAGTGAAGTTTTCTGGATGGGGGAGGAAGGTGGTCAGTTCGACCTTCCAGACAGCCTTCCCCCGGCCAATAGTAAGGTTGCACCTCAGTAGTCTCTTTCTTGAGACTCCTTCTCAATGGGTAGGTGGCTTAAGGGTCTGGGTACATCTTTTCCTTAATGTTTGGATGGAAGGTGGCAGAGTGAGGACCTTCCGGGTCCATCCTGGGTATCTCCCGACCTATGCATCTCTGGGATTGAAAGTGACAAGACGTTGGGACCTGGAGGCGGGGGAAGTTAGGAACTTCTGTAGAAGGGAGTTGGAGAGGAGAGTCCTGCACTCTCACTTCTGGACTCAGCTGTCACTGAGAGACTGCCCAGGTTATGTATGCTCAGATGGTCTTTCCCTGGTTAATTCCGGGAGAATTCCTCTGAGGTTTTGGGACATTGCCTGGCTCTCTTTCCATGGGAGACTCTATGTAAGAGGGAATCTGAAGTATAGAAGTGCCGATGATCATGTTTGCCCATGGAAGGAGTGTTAGGGGAAGGAGGAGACCATGGACCACTTCTTGCTTGAGTGCCCCTTTAACATAGAAATTTACAGGAAAGTTTCCAGGTCTTTGGGCATCTCGTATCTTTCGGGGTTCAGTTACCCTGAATGAATCTATGGTGCATTCAAGGATAGGTGGCGGTTTTTTGATTTTTTAGTTAGTTTAGTTATTAGATACTTCACTTGGAACGCTAGGTGTCAGGTTTCCATTAGACAAAAGGTCCTTCCCTGTGAAGTGGTGGTGGGTGACATTCTCCACGAGGTGTGGAAATTAAGGGATATGGAGAAGCACCGGGTGACCAATGCAAACTGGGTCAGGCTCTGGCGGGGTCTGAGGCCTACGTAGGGGGGCTAAGGTCCAGTATGTCTTCCCATTTGTGGCTGCCTATCTTTTCACCTCCCTTAGATTTTGAGTAAATAATTACCGGTATTTTTATTATGGCTACATACATCTAATTTTTCAGTTTATTTCTTGTTTGCTTAAGAATATTTTGATGGTTTGTTGTGATTTTTGGTGGTTGGGGGTGATTTGAAGTGATTCTTTGGGTAGTATTTGATGTGGCTTGAAATAATGTATTATATTTGTTTTGTTTTGGTTTATTTTATGTGGACACCCTTCTGATTTTATGTTGTGCTTTTATCCTGTTATTTATTATTGACTTATGTTGGACTTTACGGGACATTTCCCATAATATTTATGTTCTTTTAATTTTGGGTGCCGCATCTTGTGTTAGTTGGATATGTTAGGTTGCAAGTTTTAAATAACCAACATTTCCAGCCATCGCATAGTCCGTGGGTGTTCTCTGTTGTACTGGTTCCCAAGAAGGACAAGGCAATGCGGTTTTGCATAGACTACCGCCGGTTGAACAAGGTGACCATGTCTGATGCCTATACCCCTGGCCCAAATTGACGCTGTTAGACGAGTTAGCTGGAGCAGAGTACATTTCCACATTTGACTTGAGCAAGGGATATTGGCAGATACCGCATTCATCAACCCATTTCGCCTGTTCGAGTTTAAGTCCATGCCATTTGGAATGAAGAATGCGCCAGCCACCTTCCAGCGTGTGGTTGATTACCTGCTGGATGGGTGTAAAGGCTTTGCTCAGGCATACTTGGATGACATTGCCATTTTCATTAAATCCTGAGAGGATCATCTGAAACATTTAGGGCAAGTGTTGGAGAGAATTCAGTGGGCAGGTCTGACCATCAGAGCAGACAAGTGTCAAATGGGGATGTGAGAGGTGCAGTAATAGGGTCATCGTGTGGGCGGAGGTAGGGTTAAGCCAGAACCATCTGAGGTAGAGGCAATCCAAAACTGGCCCCGGCCCACAACCCAAAGGCAAGTACTGGCCTTCTTAAGGATCTTGGGCTACTACAGACGTTTCGTCCCAGACTTTAGCACTCTATAGAAGCCCCTGACAGATATCACCAAGAAGAAACTCCCCAAAGTAGTTGACTGGACACTCGCTTGTGAGCTGGCATTTCAGTCATTAAAGGAAGCCCTGGATCATGCGCCAGTATTGTTGGCGCCAAATTATGACAAGGACTTTATTGTGCAAACTGACGCGTCACAGTATGGACTGGGAGCAGTAAACCGGTAGGTGTGGTATGCCACAGTTCAGAAGGAATGTTTGGCCATTCTGTGGGCAGTGAAAAAACTTCAACCTTATTTGTATGGATGACATTTTACTTTGGTGACTGATCATAATCCTTTAAAGTGGCTACAACACACCTCAGGGGAAAATGGCAGATTGTTGCGCTGAAGCCTTGCTATTCAAATTTATGACTTTCACATAAATCCCAAGCAAGGAAAGGCTCACAGCAATGCAGATGGACTGTCTCGGCAGGAAGAACCGGGTCACCTCCGGTAACCCTAAGAGACTGCGGGACCAATTTGTTTGTTTTAAAGCTTGTTAGAGGAAATGCATAATTTCTGAGGTATATATCTGATACGATAAGCCTTTGTGGAGGAAATCTTTTGTGCATCGTGATGTGGGGAAATGACTTGCTTGGGATTTTTGTAACTTTTTTTGGGAATGTGTATACTGCGACTGTCTGAAGAAAGTTGTTAATCTCCTGTTAATCAGACATTTTGATGTGTGAGGGTCCAGCACCTGAAGGCACAGGAAGGTTTAATTAGACTGCTAATAGATTTCCTGTGTCCAAAATAAGATGCAGGAATTCAACGCAAGTTTGAGGATATCACAGATAAGTCTAAATATTGTTAGCTATGCATTGCATGTAAATCCTTGTTTGAGTAAACAAATTGTATCCTGATCCTAAAAATACCTCAGTGGGCTGGCTTACCCTGTGAGCCTGTGTTCAAATCTGCATAAAAAGCACTGTTGTGTTTTGAAAATTGTTCTTCTTGTTCCATCTGACATGATAAATAAACATCACTTGCTACAAAGACCTGCTTGAAAACGTCCTCCATGCTGAAAATCTTGTGACCTACAGATTAGACTCAAAATCTAATACATTTCCGGTTGTCTGAGGTTCAGGCCCAGCTTCCCAGCACCACCGCTCTGCCCGCTACCCAGCAGCTCTGGCCATTTTTATAGGCCAGGGGGGATCCATCCAGAGCAACCCTGACCTATAGGAAGAGGTCAGGAGTGCCAGCCCCGATACACCAGTAATTGGGTACATTAGCATCGTCAGTTATCCAGAACAAACCCAGTTCTGGATGCCAGTAAATGAGTCCAATGGTTGCAGTATTTGTAAGCACCTCCTACTGTGGTGAGAGGGCGCATTGGGATAACGAAAGGGAATGGTGGCAATGTAAGCCCAGCCAGTTCCCAGCAACAACAGAGAGGGTGGCATAGTCAGTCCATCCTGTCACACATATGTATGCTACAGCATTTGTTGTTCTCACAGCTAAATTATTTTTACATTGTGTTATTATCTAAATGATGGTAACTAATTATTACTTTTCCTGAGCATTCATTTGTAGTTGGGAATCTTGCAATTATTGTTTTCTTTGTGGCCATAATTTTAGTAATGGAGAAACTGGGAAACATATCCATATCTGCAAAACAAAGTGACAAAAGAAAAGAGAAATCCAGGAGGATAACTGTACATATTAAGGAGAAAAATACATTTTTACCCGTCCTAAAGTAAACAGGAATATATTGCACTTATTCTGAAAGCAACCCATCATGGAATACCCTTGGAATATAATCTGTATCATCATTACAATATTAACCAACATATGTACAGTAAAAATCTTGGAAAAATCTGAGAACAAAAGTTTGATTACTAGAAAAATGGAATAAAAGGCTTTTGTTTCATAAAGTAGCAAAGACAACTGATTCTGTGGTTAAGGCAGCTACGTGCTCTCTCAAATGACTGGAAGTCATTCAAATCCTTTCAATAAAGATTCCATAATTGAAACATCTCCGATAAATACTGAGTAAACAGGCAGTCAACAGAAAGATTAGGCTTACAGAACATACGCCTCTGTTGAATAGACTTGTGCAACGATTTCATAAGGAAATTAAGATGTGTCTTCTGAGATCATCCGTCTTAACCAACAGACAGTTTGACTGTTTCAAGAGCTTAGTGTTTAGTGTGGCAGCCTGCCTTACTATACTGAAGAATACTTGCACAAAGTGCTAAAGAAATATGTCTTCTTATGAAAGGAGATTCAAACTGAAAAACAATGGCAGAACTTAAAGAAGAGGAGTAACTTCAGAATACATTTTAAACTAACATTATAGGACATTTGAATGGGCTCTATCTTAAGTTCTGAAAGACAAACCATCTAGCTCTGTTATGCTTAATTACATGCAAGCTTTTCAAGTCAAACAGCAGTTGTGTAAGAGCCAGTTACAAAATATGTCACATTTCAACACCTGCTAAGAACGCTTAGTAATTTGAAGGGATTTAAAAGCACATAGTTCCAAAAATATACAAGCAAAAATGAACTTTGGATCTGTGAAATTGCAGAAAAATGTTGTGATATTATACATCATATTGGCATGTGAAATATGTTTCATTCTTCATATTCCCATTTTTCTGAAGAATCTTTACAGATAGAGCTCAATGTTCTGTAATCTACTGATTCTATGCAATTTCTAGAAATTAAGAAGTTTGCCTTTTTTATCTTTTCTTCTTTTGTCTGATTTTTCTCCTTTATTCATCCTCTTAACATTTGCGTATCTTTCGCACAAGTCCCTCACATCTTTGCAAATCTTACCTTCTTTGTTTACCTATTCAACTTACCATGACATTTATTTTATTCATTCTATTTTATCCTTTTTCATTCTTTTGTGTTCTTTCCATCCATTAACTCTTTATTATGACTTACTTTGGTCTCTCACTTTTTCCCTCCACTCCAACTTCAGTCGAACCATTTGTATTTCAAACAACAATCAAATTTTATTCTTTTGAGTATTACATTTTATTTTAGAAACATGCAAAATCTATCAATGTTACAGCTATGATAAGAACCAAGCACAATGCAACCATTGACTACTCTTGAATTTGAAATACCAGAATGAGAGGCTCTCCTCACTATACTCAGTGCTTCAGACAGCAGAGAGGATATTATATATCTTTGAAGCAGAGTTTATGGGAAAATCCCACACATTACACGCAGTCTTAGTAACCCGTCTTTGGTAAATATCATTCCTACTTTCTCCTGGAGGTTCAAAGTTGAGATAATAATGTGATTATCATATGTACACAAAGAACAATAGCAAAACTTATAAGAAAGATTTTACTTGACATTTAAAGTTGCAGTTATTTAGTACATACCTGATTGTATCAAGTAATTTTGCAATATAGTTGTATAATAATTATCTTGCAAATGTGTAGGGCAGCGGTTTCCAAAGTGTGCGCCGCGACTCCCAGGGGTGCCGCGGGCTGGAAGAGAAACAAAAAAAACCTACATATCCGCACGGCGCCTGGAACACAGCATCCTCCTCTCTCTTGCCGCTTATCACTGAATGTATTGCTTACTTGTGGGTATTCGCTGAATACGGAAATCTATTCAGTATTGTATTTGTACCTTACTTGTGTTTATACTAATAACATGTGCGTATATGGGTTTAACATATAGATTAGTTTCACATGTTATTCCCTAATTAACATTCAAAGTAAATAGTTTTGTTTTTTTTAAAAAATCTTTTTATTCGTTTTTCTCAGAAGTCAGAAAAAAAATGACAATAACAGTAACAAACACAAAGTATACATAACAATTACTTATTTAGATGCGTTCATATACAATCAAAATTTTAGTCCAGTGACTGAATTTGCTTAAATTATACATCAACATTATGTATAACTCTATGCTTATATCAATTTAAAATCTATATTGAAGAAAACAAGAAAAACACGGTTTTAAGGAAACCTAGATTTAGGGGGAGGGCAAGAGAATAAAAAAAAGAAAAAAGGGGGGGGGAGTAGTTGCCACTTTAGCGAGCAGAAGTCAGCCAAACAGTACAGATCAATATTTTTCCAACCTACTAGTTGCCTGTGTCTTTTAGGGAGTATAGAGGGAATAAGTCTGGAGATTATTTTTGTAATTTTTCTCTGTATTCAGAGTGAACTCAAATCCTCAAAATTCGAGAGAATAAGCAGTATCTTTTGACCAGAATAGATTTTTCTCATCAGGCGGGTCGAGAATTAGCTTAATTGTTTAAGTAAATACCAAGTGGTATATTCAAATAATTTATAGATATTTTGTTGGACCGAGGGTTCTAGTGACTCAATATAAGTGCTCCATTTCTTCTGAAATCTCTCTCCACCTTTTTCTATGTCTGGAAGAGTGGCTCTTCTGTCCAAATAAATAATATTCAAAATTTCCATTTTAAGCATCTCTAGAGAAGGAGGCACTGGCGATGCCCAAAATCGCAGAATCAGTTTCTTTGCTACCGTAACCAATACAGTCAGAGCAGGTAATATCCCATAGACGGGTAGGCATTCCTTCCAACTGTTGAAGTCAGCCAACAAGGGGGTTCTGCGGCTAATGCCACCCCTGATTTAAATGTGTTGTTAATAAAATCAACAACTTTATACCAAAATGTCCTAATCTTCCTGCAGTTCCAGAAGTTATGTAACCAGTCTGCTTTTTGAGATTTGCATTTTGGGCAAAGACCTGTCTCTCCCTCAACCATAAACCTACGTCTTGACTGTGGTATATATGCTCTATGAATCACCTTCAAGTGTATTTCCTGGAGGTGAGCAGTAGATAAGGATTTCCAAATAAATTCAAAGTGCCGAGTTAAGATGATTGGTTCACTTATACTAGAGATGTCTTTTTGCCACGCCTTCACTGTTCGGTTCCAGGGGGTTATATTTTGTGTAGATAATAGATCTGCATAAATATACCTAATTTTAAATTTAATGTTTTTCAAAAAGGAGAGCAGACTTTCCAAACTATCTGGGTTTTTTATAGATTTCCTCGGATCTAGGTTTGAGTTTGCGTAATGCCAAAGTTGGAGATACATAAAAAACTGAGAGTTAGGGATCCCTAGTTTTTCTCTTAATTGCTCAAAGGAATAAATCCTGCCACCCGGGTCAAAAATGTCCCTTATTGCCATTATTCCTTTATCACGCCATGCGAGAAAGTTAATATTTTCTAAACTGGGTTGAAATGCAGGATTACCCCAGGTTGGGAGAAAAGTAGTGGTTTTGAAGTCTCTATTATATTTTTTGTTAATATGGATCTAAGCTTTGTGTGTATCCTTAAAAAATATATTTTTATCAAATTGTGGCGGTATAAAGGCTTTAGGCAAATGTAAAAGTGCTGCCGGGGAGTATGGGTGAAATAGAGCGTTTTCAAGTTTTTTATCAGTATAGCAATTACGTTGAAAAAGCCAGTCAGAGATATATCTGAATAATGCTGCTCGTGTGAATAAATTTATATCAGGCAAGCCTATTCCTCCTTGTGATTTTCTAAGAATCAGTTTGCTTCCTGGTATACGAGGTTTTTTAGAGTGCCAAATAAATTTGGAAAATAATTTTGTGCAAACATGTGTGTCCAGCTTGTTTAATCCTATAGGAAGCATTTGAATTGGATAAGATAGCTTTGGAAAAACGACACTTTTTATGACCTCATTACGCCCTAGGAGAGAAAGTGGGAGATCATGCCATTTGGTTAAGAGCATTGAGATTTGTTTTATAATAGCTGGGTAATTGGCTCCATACAGGTTTTGAAGCTTAGCTGGGATATGAATTCCTAAATATTTGATTTTGGTATGGCTCAGCGTGAAGTGAGATGTGAGGAATGAGTTATTCATTATAGCTTGGGTACCTATCAATGGGAGCATTTCTGATTTATCAAAGTTTATCTTATATCCTGCAAAGGAACTAAATTCCTGAATTGTGCTCAGGATAGCCAGGATTGATTTTTCCGGGTTAGACACCATCAATAACATGTCATCTGCGAAGAGGGCTAACTTAACTTCTTGATTGCAAACTTTTATGCCTATGTAATCTGAGTTTTTTCTTAAAGCCACTGCAAGGGGCTCTAGTGCCAACGCAAATAATAACGGGGATAGTGGGCACCCCTGCCTGGTACCTCTTTCTACTGTAAATGGAGCTGATAAATAACCATTGGACGGGATTTGTGTACTAGGTGAATGATACAATGTTTTCAGGGTATTAATGTATTGTGCAGGGAAACCGAATTTGTGAAGGGTAGTGAATAAATGTTCCCATATTACCAGGTCAAATGCCTTTTCGGCATCTAGGGAGAGTAGTAAGGCTGGGTCTTCTTTCCCTAAACCCTCCAAAGCCTGGAGGACCGTTAGGATTTTTCTAACATTGGTTACTGAATGTCGCCCCCATATAAAACCTGTTTGGTCATTGTGAATAATAGTTGGCAGCAGGATATTGAGGCATTCTGCCATTATTTTCGTGAATAGTTTATAATCAACATCAAGTAGTGATATGGGTCTATAAGTGTCGAAGTCGTATAATTGGATGAACGAAAGTATATTGGTTTAATATTGGTTTGCCGTGCGATTGCGAAGCGTACGCCACGTAACACGTGGCGTGATGCTATCGCACGGTAAAATACGCATGCACACACTCACATTACAACATTTAGTTATTTATATAATTCATATTCATATTGGTTTCGTTATACTGTAATTTATGAGCAGATAATATTTGGTTTATTATTAGTATATATATATATATATATATATATATATATATAGTATGATTATATGTACATTTTAGTGTTATTATAGGTTCAGGTTATAGGAAAGGTACCACGCCTGGTGTCATATTAAAGCCCTATTCATCAGCAGCTGTCCGGTGCAGTCGGCGAAGAGATCGCACATTGCATACTTTAGTTATTGATATTAGAGAATAAACCTTTGTATGATGCTGGCTATGAAAGGAGCAGACCCCCTGGAGAGACGACCCCCTCCTTTGGATTCCTTAGATTGAATCAGCCTATGATCTGTTTACCCTGAACCCACCCAACGTCTGGACCTATAGAAGCAAGCTACGTCATCTCTATTGTTCACAATGAAACACTGACTGTATATATAATAGCTGCATCCCCCACCAGCCTCAGTCACTTCTGACACAGTATTCTAAGCAGATATACTGTCCATTGGGTCCCGTGGTTGCGCAGCGAGCGCAATGCGATAAGAGCGCGGTATGTATGTATGTAACTTTTGGTATTGGCTGTACTGTACTTTATCATAATATAATAATGTATTGAATTGTTGACTATTTACATCTGCTAAAATAAATAACTTTGTGCTTTGGAAACACATACAATTGATTGGGCAATGCTTATTTGAAAACGATAAAATTACTTTAATAATAAGATCTAGGTAGCCCGTTATGCCATCCCGGTTTAGGGAGCACCTTGACAATAGCGCTATTAAAATAAATTGGGATTCTGTTTTCCAAGAGTATCGAATTGAAGAGATCTGTCAGCAGAGCTACAACTCTGTCTTGTAAGAGTTTGTAAAATTCCCCGCTAAACCCGTCTGGGCCCGGTGACTTAAAAGACTTCAATTGCTTAGTCGCATGCAATACCTCCTCAGAGGAGATGGGCTGAATTAAGGAATCTGCCTGCGTTTTTGCCAGTTGCGGCAGAGCGTTTTTACCCCAAAACAGGGATTGTGCGTTTGTATCAATTGTGTCCTGGGAATAAAGTTTAGAATAGAATGATCTTAGGATCTCAATAATTTCTGTCCCTCTATATTTTACAGATCCATCATGCGATTGTAATGATGGAATATTACTGTTTAGCCTGGTGCCATTTAGTAAATTTGAAAGAATTCTACTGGATTTATTGCCAAACTTATAGAAATTAAACTTACTCGCCATATCTCGACGTGTGCATTGCTGTTGTACTACCTGATCAAAGTGGACTTGTTTTTGCTTATATTTGTTTTTATTTTCTGTGGTGGGCTGATCTTTATATAACTCAAAGGACTTTGTCAGTTCACGCTGAGCCTCCAAATAAGTCTTCTGCTGATCTTTATTATATTTTGTCACATATAAAATGATCTCCATTCTCAGGACTGCTTTGGCAGTCTGCCAGAACAGTAAAGGGTCATCGGCATGTTGTTGATTATTATGCACATATTCTTCCCATGCTAGTTTTAACATATCTTTAAATTTATTGGAATTAGAGAGTTTGGCTGGGAATCTCCATTGCCTATGTTTACCTAATGGGGTCTGTCTTTCTATTTTGATCCAAATCATAGCATGGTCAGAGAGACCTATTGGTTCAATAACAGTTGATAGGATTTTATTGCCTAAAGTGTGTGAGATCAGAAAATAGTCTACACGGGAGAGTGTGTTGTGAGCTGCAGATAAACATGTGAACTCTAAATCGACCGGATGTCTAGCTCTCCATATATCACACAACCCCAACTGTTCGCTTATATACTTTATGCCAATTTGACCGCCAGATCTCTTCTGTCTTAAGGGAGCTGATCTATCTATGTGTCTGGAGGCCACCATATTAAAGTCTCCCCCAATTATGAGAGATGAATTTGAGTGAATATAGAGTTTATTAATCAGATGTAGAAAAAATGGTTTAGACTGCGTATTAGGGGCATAAACGTTACAAAGTACATATTTGGAGCCCTCAATAGTAGCCTCTAATATAACAAATCTCCCTTCTTTATCAATTATCTATGGTGTATATCCACCTGAAGGTTCTTTCTAAATAGGATTGCCACTCCTCTTGACTTCTTATTGTATGAGGCATATACCAAAATTTTATGTCCTAACATAGAGAGTTTGTCATGCTCTGTGTCAGTTAGATGAGTCTCCTGAAGTAAGGTTATATCTGCTTTAGACTTGTTCAAATACGTCAGCAGTTTTTTTCCGTTTAATAGGCGAATTGATACCTCCAACATTCCATGAGCAAATTTTTAACGCAGACATCTAACTTTCATATTTATAAATTCTCGGACAATGTCAATAATCTTTAGACTACAAATATGAGTTAAAAATGAATACCTCTGACCTGACCACAGAAATAACAAAAAGAATAAATAAAAATAATTTTGTGTGTTGGTCTTTCTTCCCCCATACTGTAGTTTGACGTTTGATCTGATTTTTTTTTTTTTTTTGTTTTGTTTCTTGTTTTGTCTAAGCTTTAAAGAAGAGCAACTACTGTTAAGGTAAGGTAGAGGTGGGAACATAAACATTGGGTGTGAAAAAAATAGGTGCGGCACAGCATAGACACTGTGAACTCCAATTATTTTAGTGTGCTGGAGACCAGCCCACCATCTTGACAAATTAAATGTAAATTGAATGAGAAATACTAACCCAAGCATAATTGGATAGAGAATTTAAGATAAAAGGAGGGAGGGGGAGCCCACTCATTTGGCGGTAAGAACCCACAATTACCATCATCATTACATATTAATTAATGTAGTACAATACAATACAATATAACATAACGGGGATAACTCTGTATTAAAGTTTACATATGCATTAAATCTAGATCTAACAGGTAGGGCGAAAGCGTAAAAACAACATCAGATCAGAATAGTTTAGCTGAGTGATACTATAACATTATACATATTCTTAGTTATCGTTGCGGCCTTGATTAGTATAATACAATCTTGAGACTTTTTTAGACATTAGAGTTTTAATAATCTCAAGCTTATCTAATGTTGAGTCTCCTTAAGTAAATCAGTTCATACTCATAAAGCTTTCTGCCACATAAAGTCTATACAGCTTATATTCTAGGAATATAAGTATGAATTAAACAAATAAACACATTAAGATTAGAAAGGCATATTTACGTGACCACGAGAACGAAACCATCTCCCACGACAGCTCAAATATCATGATAAGCTGGAACATGTTTCTAATAAGTCCAGAACCTAATTAGTCTCTTTGACTTGTGGATTCAGTTTCCAGTTCTTGTAAATAGGCTTGCGCGTCGCCCGCAGTCATAAAGTCCTTATAATCTTGGCCTTCAAAGATCCTCAGACGTGCTGGGTACAAGAGAGCAAACTTTTTTTCTTTCTTTACCATAGGCCACTACTCCCTCCTGATTCTCCTTGACCTCTCAGCAGCCTTTGACACCGTTGACCACCCCCTCCTGCTTCACACCCTTCAGTCCATTGGCCTCTCCGGTACCGTCCTCTCCTGGTTCACCTCTTACCTTGCCGACCGTTCCTTCTCTGTTTCCACCTCTGATTCTCTCTCCCCTTCTTCCTCCCTTCCAGTCGGGGTCCCTCAGGGCTCTGTCCTTGGACCCTTACTCATCTCACTATACACCTCTTCTCTGGGTGCACTCATCAGCTCCTTCGGCCTCAAGTACCACCTTTATGCTGATGACGCTCAACTCTACCTTTCCTCTCCTGATCTCTCTCCCTCCCTTCTTTCCAGGGTATCCACATGCCTCTCTGCCATCTTCTCCTGGATGTCCTCTAGATTTCTTAAACTCAATCTTGCTAAAACTGAACTCATTGTCTTTCCTCCCTCTCGTACCTCCTTCCCCTCTGACCTCTCCATCACTGTTGACAACTCATCTATCTCCCCTGTTCCCCAACTCCGCTGCCTAGGTGTCATCCTCGACTCCTCTCTCTCCTTTGCCCCTCACATTCACTCTCTCGCCAAATCCTGCCGTTTCCAGCTTCGCAACATTGCCCGCATTTGGCCCTTCCTCTCCCAGGATGCCACCAAATCTCTCGTCCACTCTCTGATTATCTTCCGCTTGGACTACTGCAACCTTCTCCTTATCGGCCTCCCCCTCTCTCATCTCGCTCCCCTTAGATCTGTACTTAACGCCGCTGCTAGGCTTATTTTCCTCTCTCGCCGTTCCACCTCTGTATCCCCACTCTACCAAGCCCTTCACTGGCTCCCCTTCCCCTACAGAATCCTTTTCAAGCTCCTCACTCTGACTTACAAGGCCCTCGCCAACTCCACTGCTCCCTACATCTCTAACCTTATCTCTATTCACACTCCCTCCCGCTCACTGCGATCGTCCAATGATCGTCGCCTCTCTTCCCCTCTGATTACCTCCTCTCACGCACGTATCCAAGACTTCTCCCGCGCCGCTCCCCTCCATTGGAACAAGCTCCCCCGCTCCATCAGAACTTCCCCTAATCTGTCCTCTTTCAAACGAACATTAAAAACCCACCTTTTCCTTAAAGCCTTCCAGTCTCATGCCTAAATTCCCACCGGTCGGCTACCTCTCTTTCTCATCCCTTCTTCCCTTCTCCCCCTTCCTCCCGTTTCTCCGTCTCATCCATGTGTATGTCTGTCTTCCCCTCCCTTTAGATTGTTCGCTCCTTTGAGCAGGGCTCTCCTACCTTCTGTTTCCATCACTTTTAACTGCGCTCTCCAGCTACTCAGCTCACCTCCTCTCAGTCCCTCTGCCCTCTGTCTCCTCTTGCTTCTCTCTGCTCCCCTCAGTGACTCTCAACCTGTCATCCATGCCCACCCTCTTGGGCCATAGTTACCTGCCTGTACTCACTTTTCCCCTCCCTCCCTCTCTTTCATGCTGTGCCTGAGCCCCCAGAGTTATAGTGCTTACTGTTACTTGTACTGTGCTGTTTCACCTTGTACTGTGCCATTGTTTGTCCTTGTACGGCGCTACGGATACTTTGTGGCGCCCTATAAATAAAAATTAATAATAATAATAATCATAGAACAGACCATAGAGAATTGCTTCCTTGCCCTAGAAACTTCTGCCGAGTAATCCTGGAAGAGCAGCAAGCGGAAACATTCCCATTTTATCGGGCCCGATGATTTCGAGGCCATCCAGAGAGCATTTTTGTGCGTATAATTGAGACATTTAAAGATGACCGTGCAAGGCCTTTCCTTCATATTTTCTCTTGGTGGCCCCAATCTATGTGCACGTTCAATCTCCATATTGGCGAAATCCTTGCTTATCCCCAGAAGTTTTGGTAACTCTTTCGATACAAATGTTAGAAGGGCTGGGCCTTTAATTGTTTCTGGCAGACCTACCAGCCGTAAGTTACTTCTCCTGGATCTATTCTCCAAGTTATCCAGCTTATTTAGCATCTGTTTTTGAGTTTTAAGTGGTGAGGCTGTGAGGGCCTTCTGGTTTCCGATATCACGCATATTTTCTCCAATGCGTAACTCGTTTACCTGGACTTGTTTAGTAATCTGTGAGACCTGGTCCTTAAGCTCTTGCATAGCAGCTGTAAGAGTGCTCATTTGCTGTTGCATTAATGGTTCCATAGTCTCTTTGATGGCCCGAACTACTGATTCATAGGAGAGAGGTGATGTATCCGGTGTCAAGTGATTGGCACGAAGTGGAGATGAAGAACTGGCATTTGAGTTGTCGCTCACATCCTTGTCACTCATTTTGTTGCCTTGCCCAACATTCCTCGCTCCTCTCTTACGTTTAGATTCAGTGCGTTGCTGTTTACCACCCGTGGAAGGATTAACATACTTATCCATTATAAATGGTATAGATCAAAAGACAGTTCACCAGATGAATAACATTAGATTTTAGAGTAGTCCCCTTCAACTTTAGATAGAGTGGGCAGTGCTCCCTCCCAATTACATTTGAGTATTACATCTCAGAGGATTCATGAATATATAAGGAATACTTTCTTATTTGTTTTATAGGAAAAAGATTATTTCAAGGACTGTTGTTCCAAAATGTTATGTTATAAGTTCTGCTTATGCTGCTGTGTTTTCAGCTAAGAACAACTTTAAGAGCAACTTTATGTATTAAAGTATAGGCTATACTGCAATGGACTTTCAAACCACTAGAGGGAGTATTATCACCTCCACTGCTGTCGAATATCTTTGCAAAAGTGTCTAGGATTGCAAGAATATAAGTTCTCTTTGTAAAAAATTGCTATGTTATTGATGCACTATGCTCCTGGGATATCCAGATAGATTAAGAGCAAATGTATAAGGTTGTATCTCTTTCCTCTATACTTTTATTTATTGTAAATAAACTTTTGTCCTTTTTATTTTTCTCTCCTTCTTCCACCGACTGGTGTTTTCGCGCCAAAACTTTTTTCTCTTGTCTGGCCCCAGGTGCAGATAGCTGTTTTCTGCAGCAGTTGGTAGCGGATTCAGGCTGTTCAAAATCGTAATACCTTCCATGATTTTGTGATTCTTGTGATATCAGGGTTGCTGCACTGGCAGTAATGATCCCTTCTGCTGATTGAAGCTCCTATGCGGGCACCGCAATGGCGCCCAAGCGTTCTCCGGGGGAAGAGCTGGCCTCCGATATTCGGGCAGTTCGTTGTAGCAGTCTACAATTGGACTCACAGAACCCTGAGGCGCTGCGAGGATGTTTTCTGTGCTTTTCTGCACTCTCCGTCCGCTCAAACCAGGCCTTTTCTGTGTGTAATCGCCGGAGCTCTCTCACAAGCGTCCAGCCATGTCGGCTTACAAGCCACGCCCCCCAAAGTAAATAGTTTTAATACTGAGGCAGAGTGTTTGAATGAAAGGTAATTTATTCAATATAGGAGTGTTGTTGTTTTTCATCCTTTTTATTAAGGACAAATATAGTGTAATAGTTAACTACAATGGTCTGTCGACTAAAGATACAGTCATATTGATTTGTTAAAAATTCAACTTTAACACCAGGATTAGCTGAGAAATATATAGCACATGATACCAGGATGTGCAGAATAGGAACGGATACACGATACCAGGATTAGCTGAGAACCTAATAATGATGGATACCAGGATCTGATGAATAGGAATGGACACAGGATACCAGCATACCAGGATTAGCTGAGAAGCATATAGCACCCAAGAGCTGCAGAATAGAAACAGATACACAATACCAGGATTAGCTGAGAAGCATATAGCACTGGATACCAAGATCTGCAGATCTGCAGAATAGAAACGAATACACAATACCAGTATTAGCTGGGAAGTATATAGTGCTGGATACCAGGATCTGCAGAATAGGAATACCAGGAATACACAGGATCCGAACAACTCAGCAGCTTAGCAGGCTACAGGACAAGAAAATCTGGCTCCATATTGCCAGAACAGATGCCTTAAAAAGTCTGGAGGCTGAAGGTAAATGGTTGAACAGAGAAAAGCATTAAAGACGGGTCTGTATAGACCCAAAATCAACTGTCCCAGTGCACAAAGCAAGGATTACAAAGACATGGTTTAATGAGTTCAGTGTGGAAGAGCTTGACTGGCTCGCACAGAGCCTTGACCTCAACCCCATTGAACACCTTTGGGATGTACTGCAGCGGAGATTGCGAGCCAGGCCTTCTCATCCAACATCAGAGCCTGACCTCATAAATGCTGTACAGAATGAATGGGCACATATTCCCACAGAAACACTCCAATGTCTTGTGGAAACCTTCCAAGAAGAATGGAAGCTGGTATTGCTGGAAAAGGGGGACCAACTCCATATTAAAGTATATCCATTTGAATACAATGTCATTACAGTCCCTGTTGGTGCAATGGTCAAGTGTCTGAATACTTTTGTCCTTATAGTGTATATAAAAGTTACTTGTTCTATATGGGTTTTTTATATTAAGCAATCACACCTTGCAACAGTACAGGTTGATGTAATAATGCATGTGGCAAATGGTTAATATGCACGGTTAGTATGACAATTATGTCATGAAACGTGTATAATAAGGTGAATGTGAATAAGGAAGGAATTGCACGCTTGTTCCTCTGTCAATAGATAATACAAATGCATGTCGTACACAAAGATACGTCTGCCGGTGAATCAGATAGAGGAGCAAATAAAAGCGCACTGCTATATGCGCTGGGTTTTACATCACGAAAGTGAGTTGCTCCCATATTCATCAAGGAACGTATTGCCTCCATATACTCGACCTTGAATACAAATGTGCTTGTGCCTGATGAAAGGGCATTTAAAAAAATAAAAAAAACGCATTTGTTTTGCATTCCCTGATGAATCAGACCCAATATATCTAAGCTTGTTTCTTCAGTGCATGGGGGGTGACATAAGTGGTATTACAATAAAAGGAATTAAGCAAATCAAGGCGCAGGGCCAGATTTAAGGCCACAAACTATTAAGGGCCTATTATGAGAAGTTCCAGTGATGTGTGGGAGTGGTGAGTTGTGTGTGGGCGTGGTCAGCACCATGGAGGACAGAGCTTGCCAGGTCAAATAACTTGGTGAATGTATATTGTCTCTCCAGCTTTATATAGTGTATGCAGCTGCTGTGTCTCCTTGGTTGTGTGTGAATATGTAGGCGTTGCAACTCCCCTTATTGCCTGGTTATGCCTCACTATTGTGATTGAATGACAGATGCTTGATTGAGGACAAGTGAGTGGCTTGTAACACCCTTCATTGGACAAGGCCTGCTATGTGATTTTATGCTTCAGTATCAGAAAGTGATTTTTTTAAGGATACTGAAGTTTTCATAAACCTCTTAGGTCAAGTCCATATGCAAGTGGTGTAGAGGTGTATTTATTTGTGCAACATTGGAGTAATGGTCCATGTGTGGTATTGATAATTAATACTTCGACCTAACATTATAATGGTGCTTTATTGTTCACATCACAATAAAAGCAAACGTTCATCAGGATGACACCAGTAAACAACATTACGTTGCCTACACCTCCTTGTGACCCTAATGCTAACTTACACAGTGCATTTAACCAGTGCCTTGTTCCCTGGCTGCTCTTGAGAAAGGTGCTAGAAGAGCACTTGGACAGCCGTTGGGTATTTTTTGGCATACACGCCAAATGAGCTATGTTCTATCATTTGCATCTCAAGATGAATATTATTATTAAAAATATAATATAAAATAATATAATATATACAAAAGAAGAAGTTTGTTTGTAGGTGAAAATCTTCGACACCCCTGCACTGATTAGGATGAAACCAATGCAAGCTGGTTCAGTTGAATCCTGGCCAGGTTTTAGGAGGTTTTAGTTCCTGGTTGGAATTCCGGTTGGTTTACGCTGGAAAGAACTTTGAACTGGGGAGCCTGTACTGAGCCTTCCACTGGATGGATTTGGACAAAAATGTCACAGACTGGTAACATTGGATCCCAGAAGACATACTAGGGCATTGAGGTCCCGGTCGGACCTCACATTGGTGTACACTGGCCAGAATTTTGACCTGGGGAGCCTGTTCTGGGCCTTCCACTGGATGGAATTGGTTTGTTTGTCCAGTTATGCATTCGGACACCCATCCCCGATTGGGATAGGGGTGCCAGGTCGGACCTCTCATTGGTGTATGCTGGACAGAACTTTGACTTAGGGAGCCTGTTCTGAGACGTCCACTGGATGGATTTAGATGAAAATTTCACAGACTGGTAACATTGTAACCCAAAAGGCATACTAGGGGGTTGAGAGTTGGTCGGACTTCCCGTTGGTGTCCACTGGCCAGAACTTTGACCCGGAGAGACTGTTCTGGGCTTTCCACTTGATGGATTTGAATAACATTTAATATAAAAGCAAAAATGACAGTGGGCAGCCACCTCATGGGTTATTATTTTTATTATTTTATTATTTTATTAACATTATTTTTAAAATGTTGACAGTTACATCCAACTCATTGATAACTCAAAAACTTGAGGATTTAAACCCGGGCAACGCCATGGATTGCATCTAGAATTTAAAAAATGATCTTTGCATGTGAGGGCAACGCAGCTGCACACCCCAAAAAATGCTATATATATTCTAATCTTTTTTATTTTTCAATACTTGCCAATTTTCAAAGGGTCATTCTGTGACATCTATATTTAAAATCGAGTGTTTGCGTGTGATGGACAACGCGCTCTGCAGACCCCTAAAAAGCGATATATATATTCCAATCTTTTCAATTTTTAAATACTTGTCAATTTTGAAGGGGTCATTCAGTCACATCTATATTTAAAAAAGAGTTTTGCGTGTGAGGGTCAACGCAACTGCATATCCCAAAAAAAGCTATATATCTATTCTAATCTTTTGTATTTTTCAATTCCTGTCAATTTTTAAAGGGTCATTTAAAAACATCTATATTTAAAAAATGGTGTTTGCGCCTAAGGGCTTTAAATGGGCATTTTTGACTTTCAGCGACCGAATGTAGAACATTGCAATGGCTGCAAAAAAAAAATGTTATCTGCCATGCCACCAACTGAAGCAAGCACATTACATAAATTAAACAACAACAAAAAATAATAAAAGGTGTAAGAGATAAAAATTTTGAAACACTACGCATGCACTACATTTGAAAATTTACACAGCATGCATCATGGAGAGTGAATAGACAATAACAGTCAAATGTCATTAGATGGATAGAGGCATTAGTAGATATTTAGACAAGATGATAGCCAATTATAAAGAGCTAAGTAGTAATTTGTTGTCATTATAATAAAATGATGATGATGCTGATAGACTTCAAAGACTATGCATTCTATAGATTGCAAGAGCATTTATCGGTAGCCAAGAGCAGGGCATTCCATACCTTGCCCAGTTGGCGGATTAGTATATGACAGTGAGGCCACACTGGCAGAAGCACCAGGCTCACAGCCAGCGCCAATGGACTGTACAATCAGGCGAAAACCCCTCTTCTACTCACCCCCAAAAGCAAGTACCTAACCCTTCGGGTACCATTCGCCAGCCACCGCCCTGTCCTGTTCTTGGGAGTTATCAGAGACCACCGGAGGCCAGGCTGGAGAAGAAGTGCTACAACTGAGGGAAAACCAGTAATTTAAGGATGGACTGTCCCACAGCCCCAGCAACCCAGATTCGTGCCCCTAATCCGAGTCCTGGGACCCGGCTGACTTGCAAAACTGGCGAAGGTGAGCCATTAGAGACTGTTGCCACCCCTGTCAGCCCAATGAAGTGTGAAGGTGACTCAGCAGAGAGAGTCACCTGTGTATCCAAAAGACCCACCAAAAACATGTGGAGGAACCTGCAGCCGGTCCAAGTGAGACCCCTGCAGGGTATAGGACTGAGAGACTCAGGGGCCTCAATTACTGTTGTAAGTCCCCATCTTATTGATCGTGCTGCAATATTGCAGGATTGCACTGCCAAAGTTAGTGTGGCAGATGGACTGGAGAAGGAAGTGCCTGTAGCAAGGGTGTATCTGGACTGGGGAGATGGCCAGGAGTTGCGAGATGTTGCTGTTATGGATGGCCTCCCAGCTGATGTGACTTTGGGCACCAATGCTGGGGGTGGAATTGTGACCATATTTCTCAACTCTATTACCCAGAGCCAATCTGCTAAACTACAGTCTTCAGGATCTACACCTGCACAACCCAGGCCAGAGGAAAAGACCACGGCTGCTAGACAACAGCCATCACCAGCATCCACAGCTTCAGCCAGCCCAGAGGAAAAGACCACATCTGCTAAATCTTCAGGACACAGCCAGCCCTTTGCCTCTGGAAAGACTACTTCCCCTAGCAATGCAGATAATGTTGTCTCTTGCTGAGCTCGTGGTGCCCGTTGATGCTCCTGTCCCTAGCAGTATGCCAGCTCCAGCGGTGAGTATAGCAGACCACAGTGACCCCCCTTTTACTGACCTCACTTTGACTTACCCTACTCACCCCAACATTGACCCCCCTGCAGCGTATCTTGACTTTGATGATAGTGAGGGCAACAGGGAAGAGTTTAGGGCAGTGCAGCTCTGTGATCCCTCACTGGAATGCATGAAGCACCAGGCATTAGCTTTCCAGCGATGGAGGTGGGGAGTGTTACCTTCTGTAAAGGGTTTTTGTACCGTGTAGCTAGAAAGGTAGATGGATAGACTAGTCCGGGAACAAGTTCAACTGGTGGTACCACGTGGATTTCGCACGCAACTAATGTCAGTTACCCATAGAATCCCTATGACGGGACACCAGGGAAGAGGCCAAACACTGAAGTGCCTGACACAAAACTTTTCCTGGCCTGGAATGTCGGATGACATCAGGACCTACTGTAAGTCCTGTCATAAGTGTCAGCGTCTCGGGTGCCCCAGTGCTCGGGCTCCCCTTCAGGTCCTTGCCAATTTTTGGGGAACCTTTTCAGTGCGTGGCTGTGGACATAGAAGGTCCCCTGCCTGTGCCCAATCGATCGGAGAAGAGGTACATCCTCACCATGGTAGACTACACTACCCGGTATCCAAAGGCTGTAGCTCTGTCCTCCATAACTGCGGAAAATATAGTGAAAGCGCAAGCGAAACAGAAGACTTGGTACGATTAGGGTGCGCATGCCACAGTTTTTGAGGAAGGGTTGATGGTCCTTGTTCTGATGCCCACGAGCCAGAAGAAACTGAAGACTGCCTGGGCTGGACCGTAGATGGTCCTAAAATGCCTGAATGACATTACTTACGTGGCATTATTTAGCAACGGTAGGCGGCAGCGAACCTACCACATCGAAATGTTGAACTCATAGCACGAGCATGTGGAGTCGTTAGCAGTGGTTTGCTGCTTACCAACTGGGGAACCAGGAAGTGACTGACTACTTGACCTCCTCGCTGATGCCAGAGGTGAAGGTGGTGTAGAGGAAGGGGGCTGGGACGAGCAGTTGAGTGCCCGCAAGAGGGATCAGCTTGAGGTAGTGCTGTGGCCCATTGCTACTCAGTTCAATAGAAAGCCCTGTCGGACTTCTATGGTGCTGCACCACGTGGACACTGGTGAGCATAGGCCAGTTAGGCAACCCTCGTATTGGGTCGCACCAGCGGCCAAGGAGAGTCTATACAGGGAGATGTGGGGACTGCTTGAGCTAGGTGTGATCCAGCCATTGCGCAGTCCATCTACTTATTCCAGTGTATTGGTTCCCACGAATAATAAGGCAAAGTGGTTTTGTGTATACTACCATCACTTGAATAATGTGCTCATGTCCTCTGACACCTACCCCTTGCTCTGTATTAACGCTTTTGTAGATGAGTTGGACAGAGTTCAGGGTTACCTAGAAGACATTTCCATTTTCATTAAGATTTGGGAAGATAATCTGGAGCAAAAAGGGCTGGCGTTAGGGAAGATTGAGGGGGCATGTCTGACTGTTAGGACAGAGAAGTGCCAGATGGGGATGTCAGAGGTCATTGTGTGGGGGGAGGTAGGGCTAGGTCAGAACCAGCTAATGTAGAGACAATCTCAGCCACAGCCCACGACGCAGTTATATGTACTGGCATTCTTAACGACTGCAGGGTACTACAGATGTTCTGTCCTGGACTTTAGTACTGTAGCGAAGCCTTTGACAGATCTCACTAAAAATAAACCCCCTAAAGTAGTTGACTGGACACCCACTTGTGAGCTGGCATTTCAGTCGTTATAGGAAGCCCTGGTTCATGCTCCAGTACTGTTGGTGTCCAATTATGACAAGGACTTTATTGTGCAAACTGACGCATCCCAGTATGGACTGGGAGCAGTACTTAGCCAAGTGGGGCCAGATGGGCAGGAGCACCGTGTGGCCTATTTGAGCAGAAAACTGCTAAACCGTTAGGTGGGGTATGCCATAATTGAGACGGAATGTTTGACCATTGTGTGGGCAGTGAAAAAACTTCAACCTTATTTGTATGAATGATATTTTACTGTGGTGACTAATCATAATCGTTTAAAGTGGCTACAACACACCTCAGGGGAAAATGGCAGATTGTTGCAGCGGAGCCTTGTACTTCAAATTTATGACTTTCACATAATTCACAAGCAGGGAAAGGCTCACAGCAATGCGGATGGACTGTCTCAGCAGGAGGAGCTGGATCCTCGGGGTCACCTCCGGTAACCCTAGGAGACTGCGGACCGGGAGGCAAATCATTGGGATATGGCACGCTGGTTGCCCACATGGACAAGGGGGGAGAAGTGTGACTGAATAACTTATAAGTATATGGTATAAATTTATTTAAAGGAAATAGTGCAGGGCGTTTATTTATATAATTGCAAATGCACTTATTTTTTTATTGCGTATATTTTGATATAGGAAATCTTTATTTCTGAGACCAGGGGAGAAAATTTTATCCTTGCTAGAGGAAATGCATTATTTCTGATGCATATATCTCATACAATAAGCCTTCCTTTAGAAAGTCTTTTGTACATCTTAGTGCAAGAATATGCCTTGTTTGGGGTTTGCAACTTTTCTTGGAGAATTCTGCTTTGGAGGAAATGTGTATTCTGCAAATGTTAGAAGAAAGCACCCATGCCAATCTGATGATAATTAGACCTTTTGATGTGAGTGTCCAATACCCTTTAAGGGAAAGGAAGGGGTAATTAGACATGCTTTTATATGTCCACTGTGTCCAAGATAAGAGTTTTTAGGATATCACAGATAAGCGGAAATATTGTTAGCTTTGCATTGCAAGTAAATCCATGTTTGGGTAACAAACTTCATCCTGATTCTAAAAATAGCCTGTGAGGCTGTGTCTAAAACTGTATAAAATGAGAGCCCTTGTTAACTGAAATGTATCAATCTGATGTTCCATCTGACCTGACCACTGATACCTTTAATCAGAGGAACTGTCCTTGTCAGGACAGTTGAGCGAAATAAACATAACTCTTTGCTTTAAGACCCTGCTTGACAACTTCTTCAATATTGCTGTAATCCTGTGACCTACAGATTTGACCCCAAATCTAATCCGTCCTCCGGCTGTCTCTGAGGTTTGGAACCAGCTCTCCAGTAACACTGCTCTGCCGCTACCCAGCAGCTCTGGCCAGTGTGATAGGCCAGGGGGCATGCATCCACAACACCCTGATCCATAGTAAGTGGTCAGCCCAAGTGTACCAGCACGGCAGTACACTAGCAGCTACAGTTACCCAGAAGGAACATGGTTCTGGAAGCCATAAAGGAGTCCAGTGGTGGCAGCAGGCTCCTCCTACTGCGACAGGAGGGGCCTATTCGGAATAGTGAAAGGGGACTGTGGCAAAGCAAGCCCAGTGGATTCCCAGCAACAACAGACAGGGTGGTATAGGCAGTTAATCCCATTACACCATGTTTTACTTATATGCTCTGTGCAGTAATGCTGCCCTTCTGAATGAAACCAGGAGACTTGTATATATTTATGGGGAGGGAGGGCTGAAGAACCATTCCCCCGTTGGAAGCTTTGTCTAATCCTGGGGTAAAGTGGACTGCCTGACACTTGCAGCGGATATGGTCCCCAAAACCAATTTATATAACCACGGAATATATATATATATATATATATAAATAATATTTATATGTTCAACTAGTGACATGTAAGAAATATGTAAAACAGTCAGGTCAGATAGGCCAATAGTTGGCCTTCCTACACAGTGTGTATAACTGACATTGATGCAGATTTGATTGCAAAAAACATTCTGGGAAATTAAAAGGACAGATTTTAGCACTGGCAAAGAATACATGTAGAGATGGAGATGTGATGGCTAATTATTTACTCTATGTAATTGGGGTAGAGAACCCTATAGATTGGCTAATTATTTTTGGAATTGAATGGGAGAAAGCAAATGCACCGATAGCAGCATTACAAAATCTGTAATGCTGCCCTTCTGAATCAAACCAGGGGACTCATACATATTTAAGGGGAGGAAGGGGTGAAGTATCATTCCCCCGGGGGAAGCTTTGTTCACCCCCTTGGTCCCAATGTACATTTCGCCATTTGCTTTGTCAAGGGATAAACCGATTGTTTAACAGAGATTCCTTTTAAACTGCTTCACACCAATCATGAATCTGATTTTTGATTGACCTGATATATCTCCAATTAACTTTTTGAAGTGGTAAAAGTTGATCTAACCTGTTTTGTATTGATATGAACTGATATAGAATACCATTCCGATTATTGTAAAGTTATATACATCTGGGATCGGACTAATCTAATCTTTTCATCTAAGCAGCAGAATACCACTCATACAATTAGATTCATTGGAGATTTTTGTAAGGAATGGAGACAAATTCAATACATAATTCAAAAGAATTGGTCTATTCTTCTATCTAATGTAGATCTAAAAAATATCCTAAAAGATAGAGTCCAATTCAGTTGGAGGCGTACTTCTAACTTGAGGGATAGACTAGTGAAGAATTAGTTTACTGTTATTAATCACTTATTATTATTATTATTATTATTATTATACCACTGTGGATTTAGGTTTATTTATTAATGATATTTACGGTTATATTATAACTCATCAGTATTCCCCATCCTATCACCTGTGCACTTATATTATATAATATATCTTGAACATACAGTGTTACACTATTTTGCTTTTATTGCAACACAGTTATTTTTTTTTTTACATATATATCAACACTATGCAGTTTAATTATTGTTTGAACTGAATTAGAGAAAGCAAATGCAATGATGGAACAGTTACAAAGTTCTACATTAAGACAGTTAGCTGCAGACTTTGGCCAAAATTGGTGAAAATTGGGACAGTTGTGAAGGGATCATTAGAAAATAAACTGGAAATGAATGTTAATGCTTAAATAGTAATATTGGAGCAAAAAACAGCTCAAAATGTCATTATTTTACCATTTTTTTCAAAATGCTAATTAAATCCATATCCAAAACCAAAACCTTTCGCTGATTTTTAGAGCCTGACCTCCCTGTGACATTCTCTCTATGCTGCCTAGTAAAATACCCA
This sequence comes from Mixophyes fleayi, assembly GCF_038048845.1. Classification (NCBI taxonomy): domain Eukaryota; kingdom Metazoa; phylum Chordata; class Amphibia; order Anura; family Limnodynastidae; genus Mixophyes; species Mixophyes fleayi. The sequence continues at coordinate 269,319,682 of NC_134403.1, forward strand.
GTGGATAAAATCACTGTGTGCTCAGCACTTCAAACCTAAACAATAGCTCCTAAATAGAGTTGCAGCCAATGCAAAAGGATTCCCACATCCAGAACATGAATTTTCCAGTTAACAAACACAATTTTATTTGTGAACTTCAGCAAATAAATAAATAGATAAAAACAAAACAAAACCAATCCAAAAATATTACAGAAAATATCACTTCCCAAAAATGTTTCATAGTGGGTAGTCTATAATTATAATGTCCATTCTTAATCAATAGTCTTTAGAAGAACAACAGCTCCCCCATGTTTCTCACTGCTGCACACTCCATGCCTTTGTCTTTTCTGCCCACCCCCCAACACCTTGGTGTGAATAGATGTTGCCTCCCAGCAACAGTGCCTAGCCCCTAACAAACAATGTGCTGTTGCTGCAGCTTTATCTTCCTGGTGCTGCTGATCTTGTCTTCACATCAGTGGCTGTGTCAGGCGCAGTCCCCACACTTCCCCTATGTCGGGGACTGCCGCCTGCCACTTCCACTGGAAGCATCCCATAGTCTAGCAATGGAATGCCTTCCTTCTCTCCCCGCCCGACACTTGCAGACACATACGCAGAAGTCCTGGCGACGGGCCGCTTCTTAGGTCTTACGTCGGTGGTCAGTGATGCCTGACCCACCAAAATCTTCCACTGGCCTATCAGGCCTTTCTCCTACCTACTTATAGGGGGCTCTGGCACCACTAGGGTTCCAGAGCATTAGGTCAAACCCTAGTTCCAGCGTTCTCCCTGCCTGTTCCACTCACCCATATCCTACTCCATTGCTCCAGTTTACCTCCAGACCCGGTTTGTCTCCTGACCTTCACTTTGGATTGCAATTTTGGCTCAAACTGATCTCTCTGGTTTTGACTCCTGGCTTACCCTGACCATTCTCTGGACATTCCTTTGTACCTCGCAGCCCGGCTGGTACTGACCCAGATTGTTTGACTACTCCAACTTCACCTACTGCTTCGCTGGTGACTTTCTCAGAGAACCGTGACCTGCGCATCTTTTGCAGCCAAGTCCATACTCCCTTGCGGGAGTCCCAGGGATGCATTAGACTCTGTGCATCCTTGTTCAGTTGCGCTAATACCAGCAAGTGATCCCATCCAATCCATTGTTCATGACATGCTGCTTGGCCAGATCCTAGAATGTTGGGGCACTGTTTGAAAGAGAGTTATTATTCAACTTGTGGAAAGCAGAGCAATGACTAAACACTAGGCCACCCTAAAGTAAAACAAACATTAAATTACCCACATTTAAAAGCTAGGCCTCCATCCCATTAACCAACTCCAGTGTTAAAATCATTCTCTTCTAATATGTACATGTAGCCCCCCCCTCAACCCCAGCATTAAATCAATGTCATTTACATGTAAAAAAAAAAGGCTCTATCTCCCATTTTTTTTACAGATTAGGCACTATAAATGTTTTGATAACCCTATCCTTTCTTCTATAGACTGGGCACGAGAATATTTATATCAAAACCCCATTATATTATTTATAGATTGGGAGCCAGAATGGTCATATCAAACCCCCCTATAGTCAGAATAGCCCTGTCACCTCCTTATATTTGTAATAGATTGCTCACTTGAATAGCAATGTCAACAGTTTTTATTAATAGATTAGATCCATAAGGCATGTCACCCCTGTCCACAGTCTTCTCATTCTGTTGTCTCTCTCTGACTGTACACATGACTACTACATAGTAATTGGTTCTCCTGCTTATGCTGGTGTCCCAATCTTTGCTCCAGCTCTGTACCTTACACAGTGCTAATGCCCTAGAGTGGCATACATTTCTGAGTGTTATGTGTATGGTCTTGTGAGTGTTATGTGCCTGGTCTTGTCGCACCCAACCCCTCCCCAACCACCACCACCACTCCGTTCCTTTACTTACAGCTTCCTCTGCTTCTTTTTTTCTCTTCTTGTCTTCTTGCACTTCTTCCATTCTCTCTGCTGTCATCTGCTCCCCACAGTGATGTGCTGTCATGAGGTCACATGGGCAAAACTTCAGGGCAGAGCGCAGAGAGCCGGACACAGGTGCCGCCATTTGGCACAGGTCTGTGCTTGGGAGAGGGAGGCCTGGGGCATGGCTTGAGTTAGTATGGGTGCCGCCACCCTTTGAGCCTTGCTGAGCCTCTGATCCTCATTGTGTGTGCTATCTAGACTTAAGTAGGCCCTGTAGGCAGATTATGGTGAGCCCCTTCATCCTTCCAGACCCATATAGTGACATCCCCCGTACTCTCCTGATGGAGGCCTTGGCAAAGACTGAACTGGCATTTTCTCAATTTGGCCAAATGTGAGTGGAAAAATTGAGATCTGGTTGTTTGCCAATTAATAATCATTTTTGTAAATATTGAGCAAAGTGCTTTTTTTGAGGTCAGATAAATATATAGGTCAGTATAAGGCCAATCACTGTGTATGTGGACAAATTAAAAATGGCAGCCTAAAATGTATTTCAATGGGAATAATGACAGGAAGTCTGCTGCTATGTATAGGTTAAATTCTGCCTGCATGATCACAACTTTATCTCAAGTATCTTTAATTGCAATAAGTTCCTGAAACCATTACACTGTACAGCTGCTTGTCTATTGATACTGCTCTTAAATGGGAAGGCTTCCACACTAGCTCTCTACAGATGTCACAGCCATTTTTTGGGATGTAGCTTCTGCTTTCTTCCTCCACACAGAACTTATTTTAACAGATGAAACATTGTTGCCAGTAAAATCTTATCATTTGCGATTACTTCTCATTTTGCAGGTAAGTAAATCCCAATGTCAACAATTACAGTATTTTAGCTGGAATACTTACATCTTTTTATAATAGGGAAGAATTTGTAATACAGAATCAATGAGGAACATTTAAAAATGTTAGTGAAAATACCACAATCTGTTTGTCGTTTAAAAGTTTTAATTCTAATAGATACTAAACCACAAATTACAGAGGAAATTTTCCAGGACTATTAATTTCAAATTACATTAAGCTAATCAAGCTCGGTAGTAAAACATAGAGTAAGTCCAGTAGAATTCTGTTGTTTATACAAAAAGAGCAACAGGAATTTAATGTGGTAACATTACTATTTTAAAGATCACTTCATCTGAGTATTTTGTACAGATTGGATGTCCTATCTCTACAAAGACATTAACTCAGAAATGAGACACTGAAATGAGTAAGAGTAATGTATGGGTTACAAACCAAAACTTACCAAGAAAGACTTAAACAGCTTACCATGCAGATCAATGGAGAATAGACTGAGTTGATATGAAACTCGCAGGAAATTATAGCTAAATAAATAGGAGGTATTAAAGGAGATGACCACAGAGTGTCACTTTCTAAAGAGACGGTTCTTATCCACAACTAGCAGAATTACATGGGGCAGACACAGTTCAGGATATACAGAGATACACAGACAGAATGCTTTCATGGCAGAATATCTACAGTCAAAAGATTGAGAATGGCACAAATATTATATTTCACAAAGTCTACTGCCTCAGTTTTTATGATGGCAATTTGCATATTCTCCAGAAAGTCATGAAGAGTGAACAGATTGCAATAATTTCAAAGTCCCTCTTTGCCATGACAATGAATATTATCCCAAAAACAACATTTCCACTGCATTTCAGCCCTGCCACAAAAGGACCAACTGGCATCAGGTTAGTAATTCTCTCGTTAACACAAGTGAGAGTGTTGACAAGGACAAGGCTGGAGATCACTATGTCATGCTGATTGAGTTAGAATAACAGACTGGAAGCTTTAAAAGGGAGGGTGGTGCTTGAAATCATTGTTCTTCCTCTGTTAACCATGGATATCTGCAAAGAAACAGTCAGCATTGCATTGCACAAAAAGGGCTTCACAGGCAAGGATATTGCTGCTAGTAAGATTGCACCTAAATCAACCATTTATTGGATCATCAAGAAATTCAAGGAGAGAGGTTTAATAGTTTTGAAGAAGGCTTCAGGGCGCCCAAGAATGTCCAGCAACTGCCAGGACCGTCTCTTAAAGTTGATTAAGCTGATGGATCGGGGCACCACCAGGGCAGAGCTTGCTCAGGAATGGCAGCAGGCAGGTGTGAGTGCATGGTCTGCATGCACTGTGAGGCAAAGACTTTTGGAGGATGGCCTAGTGTAAGAAAGCTAGCCAAGAAGCCACATGTCTCCAGGAAAAACATCAGGGACAGACTGATATTCTGCAAAAGATACAGGGATTGAACTGCTGAGGATTAGGTTAAAGTAATTTTCTCTGATGAATCCCCTTTCAGATTGTTTGGGGGCATCTGGAAAACTGCTTGTCCGAAGAAGGAAAGGTGAGCGCTTCCATCAGTCCTGCGTCATGCCCACAGTAAAGCATCCTGAGACCATTCATGTGTAGGGTTGCTTCTCAGCCAATGGAATGGGCTCACTCCCATTTTTGCCTAAGAACACAGCCATGAATTAAGAATGGTATCAAAACATCCTCCAAGAGCAACTTCTCCGAACCATCCAAGAACAGTTTGGTGATGAACAATGGCTTTTACAGCATGATGGAGCACCTTGCCATAAGGCAAAAGTGATAACTAAGTGGCTCGGAGATCAAAACATTGAATTTTTGGGTCCATGGCCAGGAAATTCCCCAGACCTTAATCAAATTGAGATCTTGGGGTCAAGCCTCAAGTGGTGGGTGGACAAAGAAAAAACCCACAAATTCTGACAAATTCCAAGCATTGATTAGGCAAGAATGAGTGGCCATCAGTCCGTATGTGGTCCAGAAGTTGATTGACAGCATGCCAGGACAAATTGCAGAGGTCTTCAAAAAGAAGGGTCAACACTGCAGATATTGACTCTTTGCATAAACTTAATGTAATTGTCAATAAAAGCCTTTGACAATTATGAATTGCTTGTATTTTTACTTCAGTATACCATAACAACATTAGACAAAAAGCAGCAAACTTTGTGAAAACCAATACTTGTGTACTTTTCTCAAATCTTTTGGCCATGACTGTACTGAATTTCAGGGTACTATGGTTCTCCTGGTTGTGACAAGGGCGAATCCCAGAACATTGCAGATGCTGTGGGGATATACAGTATTCAAAATGTATATTACATCTTTTTTTTAAGGACTTACATTAATAATTCATCCTTGGCTATTGAATTTAGTTCTGCCTTGGTCATTGAACTGAATAAGTAAGCTAGGACGTGATCACATTGTAGAATTGGGTCATGCTACCAGATTTGCATACATAAAATGTGTTAGTGTACTTATGTTTAAAAAAATAATATCAAAGTGAGAGAATACGTTTTTACAAGGCATTTCAGATTAAAAGAGTCTCTAAAAACTATGTGTTATATAAACATGTGGTATTCTTTATTTTTCATTCTTCACCTGTTAGCATTTGGATATAAACCAAATTCTCTGTAACGTCTTACAAAATCAATGCTTTTGTAAACAGAGCTGACTAGTAGACAAATAAGGAAATGCAAATGCTGTATCAGGGACTGTTTACTTGGTTAGAAAAATACCATTCGCACTGGCTTTTATTTTATATCAATTATTTGAACCCTAACTCCTTATTTCCTTATTCCTTCAGATATCACGTATATTACTAAAGAAAATGGAAGTTGCTCAAATCAATTTATAGGCTATATCAGGTGCATGAAAGGGTGGGGTTATCCTAAAAGGAACAAACACAGACAAATACCCCCAGCACACTGCTATAGCCAGCAACAGATCTGCTATTTCTACTGTAGATAAAAATGCAAAAGTCTCAGTTGCACACATTTGCAAATGTATGTTGAAGCCACCCACCACGCCAAGGTGCTTTTGCTAATAGGGTGGTCCTACTCTAAACAATGAGAGTCCCATATATTTGGGCCATACATATGTGTTTTTAAATTGAGAGCTAACTTACCAAAGAGGTACCCCCAGAGACCTCCAAATAGCAATCCAATGTCAGTACTCCCCCTCAGCTACTGACACCAACATGCCTCTCAGACAAATAAAGAAAATGGAAGTTGCTCAAATCAATTTATAGGCTATATCAGGTGCATGAAAGGGTATATTACGTAATATTAATAATGCTCTGCCGGCACTACAACCACCAAGTAATCATGTGGTTTGTGCATAAAAAAAGTTGTGGTGATTTTATTGTTGTGCGCTTGGGTATAGTTTTAAAACTTCAATATTTATTTGTATGTTTTAAAATAATTTTTTGTGAGATCATTCATATTTAAAAGAAGATTAACAAAAGTATAGCAAGTACTAGATAGCAGTGTATAAATAAAATATTAATAAAATACAGTATTGTCACCTGTTTATTTTACCAATTTCCATTTTTTGTAATATGTGCTAGGTTTTTTTTTGCCCTATTATTCAAATATTTGCCCTAACCCTTGAAGTTATAATCTAATTTTATTTCAATGTTGATAAATTTTATTAGGTATCTTAACCTCAAATTGTATTGATATAAACAAATCATTTTCACAGCGTTTTTCGTCAAATCAGACTATCTATAAGTTATTATGCTACTTAAAATTGCACACTTTGTTATCCTCTTATTTAATAGATATGTTGTGTCAGTATAGTCTACTTCAGTGTTGAGCAACGGGGCCCTCCAGGAATTCACCTGCGACTACCAAGCTTGATACTCCCAGTCTTATTGTCCGCTAAAGCAGACAATAAGGCAGACCAGGGACAGCCAACTTTCACATCACGTGACGTCCAGTGACGCAGGGAGCTCAAGCAGCAGAACGGAGGAGGAGGAAGTTCAGTATACCCTCACTTCTTCCACAGTGTGGCCATTTGGAAGGTTGGAGGCCCTCCAAGAAGACAGAGTTGCCCATCACTAGTCAAGTCTGGATATAGTTACCACACTGAATTGTTAGTATTACACTTATAGGCTATCTAATATCAATGTAACTACAAAGGCGATCTGATTAGGTATAATTTGTATGGGTACAGCACAAGCAAAGTACTGATATTGTTGATGAAATGTGACCAGCCCCAAAAATTCCAAAATAGGCTCAGCGGCAAAGGGGTACAGAGTACATATAAGTAAGTAAATGTTCTAGCTATCATTTTTTAAATTCACTAAATAAATGCTAGTTAGAATCTGATTGTTTGCTATGGGCAACACCTCCACATTTTATTTTTGGATAAATCCATCCTTATGTGTAAGAAAAATATGTGAACATTTTCTGATGTTTGAGGTAATCCCTCACATCTTGCACCACTATTTGCTTAGGCCTTCCACGTAAAACAAAAAAGGGAAGTGTAGTTAATCTGAGTCGATCTCCCATGTAGGATTTATCAGTTGTCACATGGTACTCTAAACGCCCTGATGTAACAACCTGTGGAAGTAAATCCTCAGATTCTTTAGCCATATCAGGAAGGTTTAATGAGGATTTTTAGTCTAGTATAATAGTGGCTAATCAAGGGTTAGTGGTAGTCGTGGAAGAAAGAAATACCCAATGATTGAAAAGTAATATCTTGAGCGAAGTAATTTGGAGCGTTGCCCAGTCACAAACAAAATGAGGAGATATGATTGTTTATGTGTTAAAATACAGGGTCAGGAGAGTAAAGGGAGTAAATGTATTAAGCAGCGGATTCTGCAAGTCGCCGATATTCGCCGACTTTGCATAGGAAATTTAAAACAGCAATGGCTTTAAAGGCAAGTGTATTGGTGTATATGCATCTACATCTTACTCAGTTACATTTACGAGAACACTCCCTTACTGTATTTGCCCTACAATTCCATGCCCCTTTCATCCCCCCAGTTTTGCCTCTGTAAGCATAAAGACTGTAAAAGCATAAATAAGGAAATGTGCGCATTGCACAAAACAGATTATTTGCCTAACAGGACTATGAAATAGAATTGAGAGACTGCAGTTTTTTATTGGTACATTATTTTGAAATATTATGCTGTCATCTGATACATAATGGTTTTCACTCGAGACTATTGTTGCTGTTGACACATCCTAGCTATAATCCAGCAGGTTACATTTTATATATCCATTGTTTTTGATATATTTGGTCCGGACCTGTTATTGAGGTTGTTAATATTTTATCATATACTGTGAATAAACATTGTTTTTTGCCATACCTATGATTACACCTTGTACTTACCTCTGCAACCACTATATTTACTGCGCCAGGGAGAATACCTTTTTGCATTTACCTTGAGGGTAGGGGCCCACCTCCACCCACTCTCCTCCCATCGTCAGCACAATACATAATCATTCTAGAGGAAAGCGCAGACTTCTCCACCTTTTGATTTTATAGAATGGCAAAACATCCATTTTCCTCTTGGTTACCCCTAGCATTAATCTAATACAAACCATCTGTTTATTAGATTGCCCATCTGTACGAGCATCGATTGCCCCAACCACAGGGAACACAAGCCTTTCAAACACTAAGCTCTTCTCCAGCCCTATCTTGATAGACAGATGTTAAACTCATGACTTTCCTTCCCTGAGTTTGACACCACTCACCTCACCTAGGAAAAGTGTTGCGTTTTTCATATATGTAAGGCCTCATCATAGCCACAACATTAGCACAGTGCATTTTAGTTAATGAAACTTAATTACACTTAAGTTCAGCATATATAATACCATCTTGAAATACTGTGCTCTTTAGGAGAGCCAACTTAAATAAAATGCATCGACAGCAGATATTTTTAAAAACAGAAGCAAATGAGTTTCTGAAACATTTTTCCAAGGAATTAGGTCATTGTATGGGGAAGTGCATTCTAAAAATATAGATCAAAATGGAAAGTCTTTTGCACTTCCTCTCATTTGTTGTTTTCACAATTTGTTGCTTTTGCAACACAGAATCTTCACAACATGTAGTTGGATTATGTAATTGATGAAGAATTGTCAACGGTTAGCAGTTTTAAAGATATCCCTACAAGATATATAACGTGATTCACTCATTATTGAAGAGAATTTATATTAAAAGCAGGTTTGCATTTCATATAAGTAAAATGAACCTGTCTATGTAAAAAAAACAATTTACAGCAGCTGTATATGTTCAGAGCACTGAATTGTATCAGTACATGTCTTTCATAAGGTAACTGACACTACATAATTTTATGCAAATAGGTGAGTTAGATTATATGTAACTTATTAAAACATAAAGTAAGATGTATACATTGACATGTTTTAAAATTCACAAGAAAAAAAATAGTTCCTCCTTCAACAGATGATAAGAAACATCCTCACTTCTGTGCAAGATTAATTCACAGAACTTCAGGGCTTTACTTGGATATGATACTATGTACACCATATTGTTTGTTTAAAATACACCTATTGTTCCCACAGAGAATTATTTTAGGGTGGTTGAGGACATGAGGGATAAGCATCAAGTTACACAGTCTGGTGGAGCGCTATTTACTTTTCATCAGAAATAGTAGAGTCAATTAATGAACAAACTTGAGTGGGTGTATATTTCAAGTCTAGCCATTGAAACCAGATGGCAGAGAATTTGTGAAACCTATCTATGGCTGCCTTGGTGATTTCATCTATAGACAGAAAAAAAAAATCTATAAAGGCTAAACCATTCTTTAATGGAAGAAGGTGAGGGGCATTTCCAATGTACTGGAATAAATGCCTTAGCTACATTACTTGAATGTTTCAGAAGGGACTACTTGTAATTAGAAAGGAATGAATTTGGGAGAGATAGTAGCTGTGGGTCTATAGGCACCTCTGTCTCCGTTATCCCCTTTAAGAGACTAAACACTGTTTGCCAAAATGCTTCGAATTTGGGACAAGATATGATGGATGACATCTAAGACCTTTAGTGGTGTTGTTTTGGCTTCATAGCCCGGGGCAAGAAGGTTCTTCAGGTTCTTATTTCTTTTAAAGACAACCTATGGTTTTTCTTCAAAAATATCTCTGCTTGAGAATTCTCTAATAGTTCAATATAATATTTCTAATTTGACCAGACTTATTATTGAATTTATAGATGTATAAAGAGCCCCCATCCCTGGTTAATTTTCATAGATATTTCAACTTTAGCTCTATTTCTAGTGACCAACAAAGCTTGTCTATCTTGTTTTAATTAGAGATGCTCACTGACCCCCGTGTTTTGGTTTTGGTTTTGGTTTTGGATCTGGATTACAGTTGTGTTTTGGTTTTGGTTTTGGTTTTGCCAAACCCTCATTGCGTGTTTTGGTTTTGGTTTGTTTGGTTTTGTTTTGCTATTTTGATTAAAAATCAATGTTTTGGGGAATAAAATAACCAAATTTAGTGCTCCACCTGTTTCTTGGATAAGTAATGTAATTGTAAAGCTAATAAATTATCCAAAAAAATGTTTTATTCCTGGTAGCCCTTCATTAATTCTACACACAAACCAGATTGTCTTCCTCTCCATCTATGAATATTGGCAATGCAGCCATCATCTTTGGATGTATATTACACACTACACTTGTACTTAAATATGTAAAGAAATGGACAAAAGCAGTTTGGTTTATGTCTCTTTAGGCCCCCCTCCAGTTGTTAAAAATACCAAAAAATTCAGCCATTATAGACTGTACAATATTAAGAGAAATGGACAAAGCCAGTTTGGGGTCACTCTGTGTATGACACCCTACCCTTAAGGAGAAATTGCCCAAACAGCAGAGATAAGGAAATGCCCCAAGTCCCTTTCCTCTTTGGGGGTAGATTGCACCCTACACTTACATTGAAAGTTTTAAAAAGATGTTATCGTCATCATCTTCAGCTTCATCCTCACCCTCATCAGTGTGTACGTCATCATCACAGACTATCAATTCATCGCCGCTTGAATCCGCCATTAGAGAACAGTCAGTGCTTGGATGTCTTGGATGATAAAGGCCTTCCTCGTAGAAGATGTAGTTCAATTTTATAAACATCATTTTCTCCACATTTTTGGGAAGTAACCTTCTACGGCGATCACTGACTAAGTTCCCTGCTGTGCTGAACACTCGTTCAGAGTACACACTGGAGGGTGGGCAGCTTAAGTATTGCAAAGCAAGTTTGTACATGGGTTTCCAAATGGCCTGCTTTTCTTCCCAGTAAGGAAGGGGACTGTCTGACACTTCCATATCAATTACCTCTTGAACGTAATCCTCCACCATCCTTTGCATGTTTATACTCATATTGGATGGAGTTATGGGCAAGGTAACACATTTTTTGGAAAAATCCTTGAAACCAGCCCAGATGATAAACTGTTCTGGTCTGCCCTCTGCATCCTCCCTGCTTTTTTTAGGAAAATTACATTTTTTACGAGCAGCAGCTGCTTGAGAAACTGAAGGAGGACACGTCGTCAAGCCAAGGCCCAGTTCAGCGGACAACTTGCTGAGCAATGGCTCCTTGCAAAAGTTCACATCTCGTTCATTTTGAAGCAAAGACTCAATGTAGGTCTTTAAATCTTGGATCAAGCACAGTGGCCAAAACGTACTGATCCGAGCTCAAGAGCTTAATAACTCGAGGATCATTGTGAAGCGAATGAAGTACTTGATCGACAAGGCCAACATACTTTGCGGAATTGCTTGCTTTCATCTCCTCCCTCAGTTTCTCAAGCTGCTTTTCCAATAGTCTAATTAAAGGAATGACTTGGCTCAAACTAGCAGAATCTGCACTCACCTCACACATCACAACTTCAAATGGTTTCAGCACCTTGCACAGCACTGAAAGGATTCCCCACTGTGCAAGAGTGAAATACATGCCCCCTCCTTTCCCAATGTCATGGCTTGTGCAATACGCTTGGATGGCTTTGCGCTGTTCCTCCATCCTCTGCAGCATGTGCAGGGTGGAATTCCACCTAGTTACCAGCTCCTGCTTAAGTTGGTGGCAGGGCAAGTTAAACTGCTCTTGGAGCTGCTGCAATCTCCTACATGCTGTGGCCGAATGCCTGAAATGGCCTGAAATCTTACGGGCCACCGAAAGCATCTCCTGCACCTCATGGTTATTTTGTAGGAAGCTCTACACCACCAAGTTGATGGTGTGAGCAAAACAGGGAATGTGCTGGAAATCACTCAGCTTTAATGCTCGCACTATATTGTTGACATTATCAGAAATGACATATCCTGGGGAGAGTCCAAGTGGCATAAGCCATGTATCAATAACACCTTTTAGTTTGCGTAACAAATTGTCAGCTGTATGCCTGTTAGTGAAGCCGGTGATACAAAGAGTGGCCTGCCTGTGACAAATGTTACGTAGTGGTGTACATGCTGCTGCTGTTCCTGCTGGTGAAGGTGAATGACCAACCCAGTGGGCTGTCACAGTCATATAGTCATTGGTTTGACCGCTTCCACTTGTCCACATATCTGTGGTTAAGTGGACAGTGGGCAGAATGGCATTTTTCAGCGCAATCTCTACATTTGTACACACTTTTTGGTATAGTTGTGGAATAGCTTTACGGGAAAAATGGTGTCGATATGGAATTCTGTAACACGGACACAAAACCTCAATTAACTGTGAAAAACCAGCTGCGTTTATTGTGGAGATTGGACGCAGATCTAACACTAACATTGCAGCCATGGCGTCTGTGATTCGCTTGGCGACTGGGTGACTGCTGTCATATTTGCTTCCCCTAGCAAATGATTGTTTCACAGTTAATTGTTGAAATGTAGGACTGCTCTTTTTCTTGGCCTTCCTCTGGGCTGACAATTCACCCCCAGCAGCAGCAACAGCAGCACCAGTGGGACTAACGCTTTCTTCAGAGGAATCAATAATAGTGCAGGAGTCATCCAGCCTTAATAATTGGGATGCAGGGCTAACTCCGAGCGCTACTGAGGATATTGATGAGGATGGTGTGGTGGGTGTATTTTGTAGCCGTCGGGATGTCGGTGAGCGGAGGGTCCTAGCTGATGAAGGAGTGCTTGTAATTTTTTTGGAAGAACTTTCAGCTTTCAGATTTTCCCAACACTTTGCCATGAACGCTTGTCAAATGGCGTAACATAGACGAGGTTCCAAGATGGTTAAGGTCCCTCCCTCGACTGACTGTGGCTTGACATACACTACAAATGGCTATACAGTTGTTGTCTAGATTGGGGTAGAAATAATTCCACACATAAGAAGTGGATTTTTTGGTTTTATGGCCTGGCATGACAATGGCCTTTTTCTTGTCACGTGCCAGAACTGCTGCCACTGGAGCAGGACTGACATAAACAACCTCATCCTCATCAACATCCTCATTAGCGCCCTCGTCACCTCCACAAATCACCCCCTCATCCTCTTCTATTTCCAAAGTGGCATCCTCAATTTGTGTATAACCGGCTACACTCAGGCTGTTTAGGCACACATCAGCAGGACTGCTGAAAGGGTCCCTCTTTATGGGTACACTAACAGAATGCTCACAATTAGACATCCCACTGTTGGATGGACTCTCCACAGGGATTGGTGTCATTTGTGATTCAGAGCAAACATTATCCTCTAATGCCTTACTGTTATCTTGCAGCTCGGTTTTGACGCGTAACAGTAGTTGTGCACCACTTGTAGGCTCGGTAACATTTTTTGATCTGCCACTAATAGACAAAGGTGAAGGCCTCATTCTCTCTTTGCCACTGCGTTTATAGAATGGCATGTTGGCAATTTTTTTTTTTCCGGCACTTAACTTTTCCTCAGTTACACTTCTTTTGCGCTTCAACACAGTAAATTTTGTTTTGTGTGTGTTTTTTTGACTGATTTCAAAAGACTGTGTAGTTTGACATCGCCTTTCCCAGATGACGTACTGGGGACACTACCATCAGGACTGGTGACAGAACCTGGTTGCTGATTCTGCTAATATGTGGACTGTTTAGAATCCATTATGAGCCCAATGCACTTGTTGTGCTACAAATTGTTTAAGATACTGCTGACAAATATTACTTTTGACAGCCACAAAAATGAATGCAAAAGAATGGGGGACACCCCAAAAGCACTTGGGAGTGCTAAATATTATATTTTTAGTCTACTGACAAATAGGACTTTTGACAGCCAGAAATATTAATGCAAAAGAATGGGGAACACCCCAAAAGCACTTGTAGTGCCAAATATTGAAAAAAAAGACTCCTCTATCCTCCTCTCTTCTCTATCAATTATTATCAGAATTGTAATCAGAATTGTATTCTCTGTTCCTGCTCTAATCAGCCTGTGACTGCACCCTGCTCTCTCCCTCTGTCAAATGGCGATGGATTGCTGTGGAGGCAGATATTTATAATTTTCAAATATCGCAAGAACCGAGCCCCGAGATCCGACGACGTCACAATGACGTTCGGCCTCGATTTGAAATCCGAGCGGGCGGGAGAGTACCGAGCTTGCTCGGCTCGGTACTCTGATAGGCAAAGTTCTGGTGGGTTCGGTTTTCGGGGAACCGAGCCCGCCCATCTCTAGTTTTAATGCACATTCTTATATTTACTGAATGACAAAGTTAGTGTCTGGATGAAATTCTCTTGCATTCTCTCTGTCTGAGAAAGATCCAATTTTGTCTCAACTTACCCATTTGGCTCTTGCGCATGTTGTCTGTCCGTGGGTGCTCTATTGTAATAATGGTATGAACTAGATACCACTTGTTTGTTGTAAGTAGTTGAAATTTTCATCTCACCAGATACCAAGATGGTGATATCTAGGAATTGAATCATGTGATAATTAAATTGATGAGTAAATTTAAGATTATAAGTGTTCTTGTTTAGACAGTTAACAAAAGCATAAGATAATTCAGTAGTACTTGAGACCTAGCAATTGCAAGAGATCTTTTATTTTAATTGCAAAAAATGTTTAATACAGATATCAAAGCCAGGGAATTAAAAAATAAAAAAGAACTGAAATTCTGTAGTGTAAGATAATTGTTTTTATAAGTGTTATGGTCACATTTACAAATTCAATCATGTTTTGTCACATATTTTATTGCATCGCTGGTACATTTTCTAGTAACATTGTCACCTCTCAACCATGTGTTCAGATAAAGCTCATATTCTTACACAAGAGGGAGAAAGGACTTTCAATTCACAATTACTCAGCTGACTTTCACACTACACATCTGTCCTGTTTGTGGAAATCCTTTGATACCAACTAATATGGATTTTTTTTCCATGAAATGCTATTTTGAAATAACAGTATTATAGTTAGGGGTAGGATTTAACTTACAAAAAGAGAAATGTGGCCCCAAAATGAATCCTAAATTAACCCTAACCCCAAGACAAAGTCCTAACTGTAACCACCAATTCAAACTGGAATAAAGCATCCAAATCCTAATCCGAAAATGAACATGAAATTGTAATTAAATCCTGTTATCATGAAATGCATGCAAGATAGCTCCAACCACCTGTAGTACACAGACAGATACAAAAGTATTTATTTCAGCTCCTAAGTGTGCTATTCATTTCTGTTTAATATTTTTTTTATTCAGGTCTTTCAAAAAACGCATACATATGCAATTGATAAAAGTTGCATAATTAACTTCATTAAGAACAGCGCATTAACCCACGCAATGTGCTTATTAGGGTCAACTAAGGGTAATGCACTGTGGAGAGGTGAGAGCTCATCTAAACTCTTAGCTCTCAAGAAGTGTGCCAGCACAGACCTGCTGCCAAGAGAGAGCCCTATAAACTCAGTATGTGGACTTTGCAAGCAGCAGAGTATGAAAGAGGAAATTGTGATGCCACTTCGACCCTATTTTTTGGGGCATGTGCACTAGAGGAGAACTGTATGGTGAACGTGGGTCATTATATCATCAACTAAGAGTAAAACAGGGGGCCACAGAAAGCTGCTCACTATGCTGAGATGGACTGTACATTCTTCTTGCACAGAAGTCAGGAGGTGGGGCAAATGTAGGCAGCCTAGAATGGAGAATATGGACTGTGGTCTGTTTTTCAGAAACTCTGGCTTCCCCAGAAGAAGGAGCCCAGAGCCAAAGTGAGATAGAGAACTTTGAGTGCCACCCACTCCCCTCAGACACAGTGAAGTACTGGAGAAAAGAGGAGGATGACCAGTCAATTCAGATGCAGTGTGAATGATACCACTAATACTGAGAGAGTCCCCGTCTAAGGCCAAGATGTTGTCCTTTTGCATCATTCACAGGTTGGCAAAATGCAGAAGTGGAAGAAGGGTATAGAATTATTTAATGCCCTCCAAACATTTACTGCTGGGGGGAGGGAAAATTGACAGAGGACACCACTAAAACCTTCCAAGAAATGTTTGGTCAATGTTACTATAGTTTGAGTCATAATTGTGGGTGGATCAGAGGGGGAAGTACTAAGGTTGATAGTTGCTACAGAATAAATCTGGCTGACTAGTTAATAACCAGAAAGAAGAGTGGATGTGTGGATATTTGTACAAACAATGTGTGCAGAGGACTGTATTGACGAAAGCCAACCACTCTCGGGCTCTGTATCTAGATATAAGCTCATACTTTTACGAGATTTATGAATGGCTGGTGGAAGTCATGTGTGACGGGAAGAAATCAATCTAACCTCATTATTGTGGCTACAGCAAATTGGCAGGAACTTCTTTGACTGATTGAAACTGTCAGACCTCTCAAACGTCTTTGCTTTAAATCTTCGGGTTCAGAACTCAAAACCCATTGACCAGCGACAGTTATTTAAAGAAGCTGAGAATCTGACAGGTTGAAATTGAAGTTGCTCAAACAAGCTCCTGAATGAAGTCTCCAACCCAGTTTTTTTTTCTTTTAAGTCCAATATGCTTTCTTTAATCACCTGTTAAGAAATAAGTACATTAGTTGTGGAATTACTGCTGCAACCAGGTGTAGCATCATTTCTGCAGTTCACTGATTGCTATGTTTATAGCAACCAGCATTGTTTCTACTCTCTGTAAGCATCAGCTGTACAATTACTACTGCAGCCATGTAGCTAATCATCCAACAAACTTGTTAAATGGATTTGCTTTTATATCTCTGCCTTCCCTGACCTCTAGAGTGTTTAAGGGAACTGCTGTCTTCTCCTGTATTCTAACCTCGGCTAG
This sequence comes from Mixophyes fleayi, assembly GCF_038048845.1. Lineage (NCBI taxonomy): Eukaryota > Metazoa > Chordata > Amphibia > Anura > Limnodynastidae > Mixophyes > Mixophyes fleayi. The sequence goes on from NC_134403.1 coordinate 269,336,580, forward strand.
TAAAATTGATTTGCTCTTATATCTCTGCCTAAAAGAACTGCTGATTTCTCCTGCTCCTGGCCTAGACCTGTCTGTTACTCTGCTTTGTCCCTTGCCTGTCTGGCCCTGAGTTCTGCTATTTGCATCCTGGTTGCTGACAACCTACCACCGTGTGCTGTCCATTCCACCAGGCAAGTGGCAGGTCATTGCACATTAACCCCTGCCTGTCTGGCTCTAATTTCTACCAGTAACATCCTAGTTGCTCACTACCTGCTACAGTGTGTTTTCCACTCCACCAAGCAAATGTTAGTTCAGCAACTGCTACTACTGTTTAAGGCCTGGGGACAACTGAGTACTGTGAAATGTAGCAAGGTCCTTGGAAAGAGTGCTGCAAAATATGAACATCTCACAAAGTGGTTATAGCAGATAAGGGTGCCCTGCCCTTAACTTCACTTGCCCTTTAATTCTTAATAAATGGCTTTCCAGGTGCGATCAAGGTGAAAAGCTTTAAGCATCTGAAACAAAACACTTGTTTTGTAACAATTGTGTATGAGCTCTAAATGTGCCCAGTGATTTGGGTGGTTTGAACTAATAACAGTGCAGGAAGGGTTAGCAATGATATCAGTACAATGGGGGCTGACAATAGCATCAGTGAAGGGGAGAGCTATTCCAAGAGTTTGCTTTGATATAGTAAGTGCAAAGAAGGTAGGGTTGGTAATATTATCAGTGCAATCGGAAATGACTACATGTTCAACAAAGTGATCTGACAATGGGACCAGTGCAAGGTAGAAGTCAGGCAATGGGATAAATGCAAAACCACTAAAGTGTCACCAGGGCTGGATTAAGGCTCAGGAGGCCACAGGCACTTAAGACAGGGGGGGTTATAATTTTAGATAAATACACAGGCAATACAGTGTTAGGTGCATGCAGCTCTGCCTTTACAAGCAGTACAGTGTGAATCGGGAGATATTTCCCAACTGTCCTTGCAGTCGGACCAAATCCTGACTAAGCATCACCCAAATTCTGGACTGCCCTGCCAGATTCATGACAGTTGGCAGACTGTCCTGCTCTCTCCTACCTGTTCTTGTCACTCTCACCACCTGTGGCTGATGGTTTCTTTAGATCAGTTGCTGCTTGTCTGGATCCTGGAATGTTGGAGACTCTATTTGGTAAAGAAAATGGGTACAAGAAATGTAGAAAACTCCAACCAGCCCCGGCAATTAATCAATAGCTTCCACATTCAATAATTAGGCCTCCTTCTAGCCCAAACATTAAAATAATAGTACTCACATTTGATAAATAGGCCTGTTTCCCTCCAACCAGCCCCAATATTAAATTAATAGTATTACCATTTAATAAATACACCTATTTTCCTTCTTCCAAACAGCCCCAGCAATAAATTAAATAGCATTTACGTTTAATAAATATAACCATTTTCCACAACCATCCCTTGTATTAAAAAATTCATATTCACATTTTATAAATAGCCCTATACCCAACCTCAGCCCCAAATTTATTTAATAGCCCTATACCACCCCAGCATTAAATGTCATGTCACCTCACCTTAAAGAAATAAGGCCCACTATTAAGTTAAATACTCCCACCATCACCCCACAAATAAATTAATAGCACCACCACTAAATAATTAGCTCTTCTCCCTAAACAGCCTCCAATTCAATTAATAGCTTCCATAGCACTCCAGGATTAAATGAAAGGTTCCATCACCTCATCTTTAATTAATAGTCCCCAATATTAAATTAAATAGCCCCATCACACCACAAATAAAATATCACCCATTAAATACTTAGCCCCCACCTACACTCCACCATTAAATGTATAGCCTACCTCACACCCACATTATATTAAGATCCCCCTCCTTTCCTTACACATCTTAGCAACATAGCCCCCCATTCCCTCGCACATTATAGTAATGTAGCAGACTCCATTCCCTAACTAATAAGAGTAATATATCACCCCCCAATTCCCTCACACACAGTATAATATAGCAAACCCCCATTCCCTCATACATTTTAGTAATATAGCAGCCTATTCCATTCCCTCACACATTGTAGTTATATTGCAGCCCCCCCAAACCCTTTATACATTGCAGTAATATAGCAGCTCCCAATTCCCACACATTGTAGCAATATAGCAGCCCACTCAATCCCTCATACATTGTAGTAATATAGCAGCCCCCCCATTACATCATACATTGTAGTAATATAGCAGCCTACCCCATTCCCTCAAACATTGAAGTAATATAGCAGCCCCCCATTTCCTTTTGTCTCACCCTTGCCTCCCTCCATGTCTCATTGCTGCCATCTAGCTCTAATTGCAGCCCCCTATATAGTATTCCACAAGCAGCCTTCTCCCATATAGTTTTCAATGTACAGCCCCCTCCCATATAGTTTTCTATGTGCAACCCCCTCCCATATAGTTTTCTATGTGCAGCCCCCTCCCATATAGTTTTCTATGTGCAGCCCCCTCCCATATAGTTTTCTATGTGCAGCCCCCTCCCATATAGCTTTTTATGTACAGCCCCCTCCCTATAGTTTTGCAAGCGCAGCCACTTCCTATAGTTTTGCATGGTAGTCCCCTCCCTATATTTTTCCATCTGCAGCCCACTTCTTCCTTGTACAGCCTCTTCCTTTGATGTGCAGCACCCTCACTTACCTTTAGGTGCAGTGGCTGGCGCTGTTCTGCAGCATCACTCCTCAGACCACATAGTAGGAAGTGAAGTGAATACTTCCTGTCTGAGCCCATAGGCAACCTTGGGCCATTCAGCAACAGGCAGCCTCACAATTTGCTGCCTGTTGCTTTCCACTGAACACAAATTCCTTTATCGTTAACCCCCATCCCCCCCTTCATGCGCCGCGTGGGGAAAAAATAAAATAATAATAAAAAAAATAAGTAAACTAAAAAGTGATACATTAGGCAGCCTCGAAAGGCTTATGCCCAATCCGCCCCTGCGTGCAACATCGATGAGTGAAGAGAATATGGAACAAGGGACATTAAAATGAGGTTTTAAAGTGCTATAGAGGACAGTACATAACACAAAATAATCCCTAAAGCATAAAATTTCACCTCTTGGGTAAAAACATTGTGTTTTGTAAAATTATACTGTGATTTGACACATGATCTTGTGCAGGAAGTTTTTTTTTAATACAGAGTTGATTTTAAGGAGAACTGTGAACTTTATTTATGCAAATATAATGTTCCACTGTCAAGTAATAAAATATATCTTTAAAACTGAAATAATTTAGCAGAATTATTATTTGTGGGATGTAGTACTTTTTATTTTCACCAGGCTATCTGACTGCTATTGTTACTAATTATTACTAAGTAAGCAAGTAATGAATGTCCAGATATGAACAGCACAGTTTAAATTAGTTAATGAATTATGAACTTCTGTAGAAATTTGGTGGCAAGATAAATCTGTGTGAGTGTATTGTGCCATGTTTGTATAAGATTTCCCGAAATATGTGCATTTCACAATCCTCTTGTTTACATGTGGTTTAACTGTAACCCAACCTTTTTTTGTATACTCTTGCCTAAATATATAAACGCTGCAGTTACACTAGGTATTGTAAGAGTCCATTTACAGTCTCAAGAACACAGGTTTTTTTGCCTTTATACTAACATTTTTAAACCACTAAATATTGTGCTGTCAAGTGTTAATTTTTATTTCTTTATTCTATATTTTATCTTCCAAAACAAATCAAAGTTATAGCTTGTGAATTACATGGTTGCCATGATACAGAAGACGTCAATACAGTGAAGAGCAAGTGCTAAGGAGAGTATTAGGAAAGAGGTGTCCTGACATCTTTGGAGCACAAACACAGTGAGTTGTATGATAAAGAAACTACAAATAATGTAAAATGTAAAAACTAGTGCAGTTAATGAAAAATTGTATATAGATTTTAATGTGTTGTGCACTATACAAAATAGGTATACAGTATATTTCAACTTATTTTATTGAAAATAAATATACAGAATTGCATATATTTAATGTTCTATAATGGTGCCATTTCTATTTATTATGTTGCGGTCTGTGAATATAATATGAATATAGCTGGAATCATTGACACATACAGACTGTACAAAGGATGTTTCTCACCAAGTTCAGTTGTTGATGACAGATCTGTTTTAGTTGATTTACGGGCTTTGCTATGTAAGCAGTGCATTTATATGGATGATAAGCTGGAATTTAAACTCAAATATGAAAACACTTTTTAACTCTTCATCAATGTGAAGGTGATAAATGGCCTTTGTTTACTGGGAGCTGTCGCAATGACCTTGCAAAGAGCCCAAGCAAACAGGCACTTTCACTTAAGCTGACATGGATGCAGCATATATAAATGTCTTGTGTCCACATCTTCCTTTTTATTTTAGTGTGTACTGTTAGCACTTTATTTGCAAGTTTGAATGCACTCCACTGGCACTGTAGGTTGTGCTGGATTTGATTAGTGAAAGCACCACAAAACACACATTCCATGAGCTCTGGGAAATTGACCCATGTTTGTGATCCTTTAAGGTAGCTGTTATTGTGGTGTATATGGTGAGAGCAATGACAAATATCTGGTGATAAAATTGTTCTCTGATTGTTATTTAAAAAGTGCAGTATGTAAACCAGTGAAGGGCAACAGGCTACCCTCTGGGCCTTTACCTGAAGCCCCCAGCTCCTTCCTGCGTTGATGTCAGATTTGTTTTTAATAGCTTACCTTACATTGAAAATGCCTGCTGATATGTTATTATAGATACGTGTCTGTTTCTTTTTTTAAATGTATTGGTTCACTTGTTGAATAAATCAAGTGCGCTTGTGATACTTGGTTCAAAAGTTAAAAATTTTTCTTTGGAAAGCAAGTGCAATTTTCATGACAAGTTTGTTCAGTTGGGCATTTTTTCCTTGATGGCTATCACTGCTCTTTCATTTTACTGATACTATGTAAGTAAATGTTACGGCTAACTAGAAATTGTCATAAGCTTTTAGAACAGGCAGAAAAGATCTTCAGCTATAGCAGATGCCTTTCCTGCAAAGTTGAATGTACTCACAAATACTTGGATGCCTCCAGGACCTAATCTCAGAGCTGCAAAAGCTTATATCGAAGACTGGTAGGGCATAATAGGAGGTTGGAGAGGCAACTCTAATCAAAAGTGCACAGAGTAACCAGGGCAAGCCACAGATTGTGGGTCAGAAGCAAGCAAGGGTAGTCACAAACAGGTCAAAAGTTAGCAGGCCAGAGTGGTCCAGAGTATAAGGTCAGGGGCAATAAAAAAACAAGTGAGGTCCAGTAAACAAGCCAAACGTGAATATAATCTACTTTTTGGTGCCTGAGATAAAGTGACTACCATTACACTGGGATTCAAAATTAGGGTCTCCAGAAAGCTCAAAATATTGTAAAAGCATGATTTAAAAAAAGGCTTAAATAAAAAAGAATTAGTCCCCTGCCTAGTGCTGGGATCTCTAACTCAACATACATTGTAGATTTGTGTTTGGCTAATGGGATAGTCCGTGATCCTGCTACTTTACAGGGGTTTATTAACTCGCTCACCTGACCGACATAGAACATGCCAAAAACCTATGGTGCAGTAGTAATAAAAGTAATTTGCCCAAACCTGCTATTAAAGGCTCGAAATCTGGTCTATCAAAATTTACACCTGACAATCAGTTGTGTTGAGGTACAGCTCACTAAATTATCTCTTGGCTTAGTTCTGGGTGCTTCTAGTGTTTGTCGCACAATGTAGTAGGCAGTGCTAGCCATATTTCCAATGAAAGAAATATCGACACTTATCCTGCCAACTTTAAAATGCAGACAGGCTAAATGCCGTTAATTCAATTTCCCCAAAACAGATAAAATAACAGCATTGTGATTACCGACAGTGAAAATGCTGATTTATTACCACACATACACAAAACAGGTTGTGGGAAGAGCCATAGTGCTCTCAGCGTGGCGCTGGGTTACCTAGGCATTTTTTGATGAATCCCAACTCCCTAAGAAATCTAGCCCCGTGCTGACCAGCCTTTGGCTGGTTGGCATCATGGCAGGCGGACCCCCTGCTGCGGGTTCACCTACTATGGTGCATCGGCCCTGGCTGGCTAAATCTAGGGCTGGTTGAAGGAGAATCAGGAAGAACCCAAACTGTTTGTCCCCTTATATTCTTCCAGCCAGCACTAGTGTCAATATGACTGAGGAAGGGGGTGGGGAGCATTTTTTTCCCCATTTATTTATTTTTAACACTGTTTACTGCTTTATAGCCGCTGGACCCACTGGCATTGCCGTTTTAATGTCGGCATTTTCACTGTCGGCAGGATAAGTGTCAGTATTTCTTCTGTTGGAGATTCTTTACCAGCCCCTTGTAGCAACATTCTGATCCTTTAGTGAATTTTCAGATCAGTAAGCAATTTAGCAATGCAAGTGGATGTCACTTAAACAGCAAGTTTTAAATGATCTACTTTGCAGCATGTAACTTCTTAGTCCAGTATATATCGCACACTTGTGACAAAGGGAGTCATAATTAAACCAGGTTATTGGCCATGACCAAACAAATCTGATCCTACAGAATCAGATTATCATCATGTAAAGCGATGGTCAATTTTAACAAAATGACCAACCAAAATCAAACCATATGTGAATAGTATTAAAACACAGATATTAAACACAGGTGGAAGGCCTATGATTAATGGGTAATTAGATTAGTGCGTGGGCAGGTATTTAAGAGTGTGCATTTTGTTGGGGGCAAAGCGACTGACATCTAACTAGTGGACCAATGACTAGACAGTATTTCTGTGTTAGTCAGTGCTAGGGTTCCAAATTTGTTTTGTCTTTGATGGAAGTAGCTGTGTCCTGTATGAAAAAAAAAATAAAAAATTATATATATATATATATATATATATATATATATATATATATATATATATATATATATATATGTGAATCGCAGCAGAAAACACAACACAGTACAATTAACACTTGCCACATAAAATATGTTGCATGAACTCAAATAGAATTCAGTATATATGCTATAACTTTGACATACAATATTTTTTTTTTCTTCTACCCTTATGCTGAACATACTCTTTTAGATTTCATAATGATGTCTGAACTGACACGTTGTACACTCCTACTGCTGTTTTGTCTGGCAACATTTACTACTACAATCCGTGGTAAGTTCTTGCTACTTCTATGTGTTAAGTAAGAGCAGTCATTAAGACAGACATTTAGTAAAATCACCTTTACAGTGAAGATTAAAAATTTTTAAACTACTAAAAGATTCATTAGCTAAAGCATGGGTCTGTTTCTATGGTTATATATGTATTTTACTGCATTTGTATAGCCTTTACTAACAGAAAAACAGTATATGCTAGGACATACATTTTAGGATGCAGATCAAAGTAATTGAAGTATGTTCTTGTAGCAAAGGAGCATTTACCAGAAAGTTAGAGAATTCTGCAGCAAGATGGACTTTCCCTTTAGAAATGCAAAAATACATGTTAAAATGTGTATGGAATGGCTTGCTCTGCATACCTGCAGTACCACATTTTATGGAGTTTCGCTGGTTGTCAGCGACAAGTCACCACTGACTATTCTTAATGGTGCTGCTAAGCAAAGTCAGCTTTTCAACTGTGAATGCCAACAACAAACCAGCATTGAGTCTCCAGTTACAGGTGGGTATCGCTGCCACCTCCATGCTTCTTCACTGGCACCTGCTAATGCTCATGCTTCTTTGACAATGCATAGCTACTCAGTACCTTATGCTGAAAAGAAGCCTCAGCTCAAAGTTCTTCTCAGTTTCGGGCAATGTTACAAATGTTGCTGCAGTACTATGAAACCCTGAAACAGCCTACAGCATACACTTATCTCATGCCTTTGGTGGCCTCCTGTAACTACTGCTCCACACCGCTGATAATCATATGCAAAGACATACAGAAGCACAGTATATTTCAAAAAAGAATTTTTTTTTATTGAGGTGTTAAAAAATGAATAGTTGTGTCTGACAGTGGTGTTCCATGATTGTGGCTGTATCTCCATGTATATTAATGTATCTGCTGCAGCCCCTTTTTGCTGGTTTCTATTGCTTTAGTCTGAAGCTCACAGGTAATGGTGTTTGTTCGCTCAAATAACTCTTAGAGGAACTGTTCCTTTGGGTGCATACACAACACAAGTTTCTGACCACTTGTTTATACAGTTGTACAAACGGAGCTGGGACTGGGTGAACCAATCCACATCCTCCTTAACCAATTCAGGTTGAATTCCTTGATTGTACAGGAGAAACAACAATGACATTTTAAAGATACTATAGAGGCAAATGGATTTGTGGCCAGTGGCACTACTACATCAAATAAAACAATTATATTCTTAGAAGCAGAACCTGATCCAATGCTGTAATCCTTTCTAATACTAATTTGGCAAGTTGCAAGCTACAAACAGTGGTATTGTTGATGCACGAGTGAATGGGTGAGGAGCATCAACACATGCAGCTGCCTGTGTGAATCAGGCCAACTGTAGTAGGAGAAAGTATAGCAGAACTGGGTCATTGAAGCCTTTTGGGAGACCTGTCAGATAGGTGTAATGCTGCACCGAAGTTAGGTATAACTTTGTATTTTATAAGATATTTATATAATTGTATATTATATGTATGTTTTATATATCTTCAATTATATGTTTTGCCTCACCTTTTATATATATATTGTTTTGCTCATGTCTATCGAAATTTCACAATTTTATATTTCATGCAGCACCAGCAGCTCCGGATTTCATGTTAATGGCCACCATCACTGTACCAGATCCCTTAATGGAAAGCACAACACCAAATACAGGTATGATGTAGGGATATTAACTGTTCCCATAATAAATACAAACAGTCTTGGAAATGAAATACGTCAAACATATATTTTATATACATTATGGACCTGATTCACAAAGGACCGCAAAGTGAGCACAATTCGCACACCCGTATTCAAGAGCAAGCGGATCTGAAGAAACCATTCTAGTTAAAAAAAACGGGTGTAGGTATACTCTGCCTATACGGCACTACGGTACTATGCAGACAGACTGTAGAATATTCACAATATATGTACAATATAAAATCCCATCAGAATGCACAGTAAAAATATTAAATAAATACATTAACACATGTTAATATAGTCATTAATAAAAAGACATTGAAAAAAAGAAAAAAATTTGCTTTTTTTTCTCAATTTTTTTTGGGGGAAATGAAATACATTTATCAGGATGTTATTAATGCCTACTGTACATAAAATGCTTTTATAGAGATGTTTTTAATTGCAAAAACATGTTGTGGCATCACCATCAGCCGGCACCTACACCTGCCCTGTAGCTAGTGCAAGTGATACAGCTAAAAATCACGTACCTCAGAGATGCCCAAAGCTTGAATCAGACGAATGTGCAGGCGCTCAACCTCAGCAGGCCATGGTACATTGCCTACGTGAATAAAGTCCTCCCATCCCCCGTTCTGACTTTCAAGTCGTAGGCTGTCGGCAGGGTTATTTGCACTCGAAGATGAATGGCATGCACTTGCATTCACTGGTGTATTGTCCGCTTCTAAGCATGCGCAGAGCAACAGAAGGAATGCACTCTTATATCCAACATCAAAATAACGCTTAGTGAATAAATGAAGTTTAAAAAAATAATTTATTTTTAAGAAATTGAAAGAAATATTTCTAAACATTACTGCATTCAAAAAAATGCTTTTGGTCTGTTATGGCCATTTTAACATTTCAATAACAGAACAGGTATCACAGCATTACAAGTTCTGCCACAATACTTGACAAATAGTCTTCCCCACACACTTTGGGAAACGTGGGATTAGTCTGACAATTCTTCAGACCATTTATATTAAACTCATTCATATTCAAAGAATTGAAAAAGGTTCTATTGGACGAATGGGTTGGGTATCTTTTAATGATGATGGTAACCCAGACAACGGATCCCCTGACAGGAATACACTGTAGGTGTATTCCCCAAGAGGCTGCTAATACTGGCAGCTTGGAACATAGACCTTACCAGGTTAACAACAGGAAACATAGTGTGCACCTTGAAAGTTACATCATCGGGGTTATGACTACCACCATGGAAGAATCAACCAGTCTACATACATTACAGCTCGAACAATGGAAAGAAGCAGTAGTGAGTTTAGACAAAAGAAGTCTCTTTTCCAGTCTTATTTTCTTCTCTGTGCTAACATAGTCTTAAGGTTTCTCATTTTCTTAAAAATGATATCAGGTTTGTCAGGTATAAGAGTACCTAGTATAAGATCCCTTTTAATAATTCCTCATTGCTTATTAAAAGTATGCTTAATCTTACTTACATCTGCTTTATATTAGGTAATGAATGGAATCAAATCTTTTCTATTCTTTCTAGTGCTATTAGACGTGAAGCTGCCTACTGTATGTGTTGTTTATTCTATATTGTGCACGTTTTGACACTTTATTTCACTAAGCGCCATTTGGGCTACTCACTGTCATTTCACATTTATTCATTCGGCTCCAAGTTAGTATTTAGAAAAGTTTAATGAGTTTTCTGTATTATTTAGAAAAATAATTTAAATAGAGTTTCAAAATAAAAATACTTAAAACTAATTATTACTTGAATCATAGATGTGAACCTGGAACATGAACAGCAAACCGTGAATGAACAGGGTGAGAGTAAACTTGTAATACTTCAAACTAATATTTCATATTAAAGTCTATTGAATTTTATAAGCCAAACATGTTTGTCTCTATCAAACCAATGAACTTCAATTGAATTTGAAACCGGTTCAAAATGTTCAAAGATCCGCTAGTAATAATCTGGTCACTAATCACTAGGAATGTGTTGCTGAAGAATTAATAACTTTATCCTGTTGAATGAATGGAAAAGTGATGTCAGTTGTTCCTAGGAAGAGTGAATATTGATTCAGTCAGAAAAATGATTACCTCCACTGTGATGTATGCACATTAAGAACAATTGTTTGTAAAATGTTGGTATTCAATTTTTAAACAATAGACCATATGGGGTATATTAATATATCAGTAATTCATTGATATTTCACATTGTTTTAGCAAATCTCTGCAAAGACCCCCCACAAATTCCCTTTGGACAACTGAAAGATGAATTTTTGAGAATAAATGAATTTACTACTAATTCAAAAGTTACTTACATGTGCCAACCTGGTTATATACGAGTTCCTGGTACTAAACCAACTATAACATGCTTGGATGATAACACCTGGTCTTCTCTCGAGATATTTTGCACACGTAAGTTTTACTTAACTGAGAGTAATGGTGATAAAAATACAAAAATGTTTAAATTTATTTGTCAAAACCCACTGCTTATGGGATATAAGGAATAACGCTTTACTATAAGGTTGGGCAGCACGGTGGCTAAGTGGTTAGCACTTCTGCCTTACAGCACTGGGGTCATGAGTTTAATTCCCGACCATGGCCTTATCTGTGTGGAGTTTGTATGTTCTCCACGTGTTTGCGTGGGTTTTCTCCGTTTCCTCCGGATTCCTCCCACACTCCAACAAAAAAACATACTGGTAGGTTAATTGGCTGCTATTAAATTGCCCCTAGTCTGTCTTTCTCTCTCTGTCTGTCTGTCTGTGTTAGGGAATTTAGACTGTAAGCTCCAATGCAGGGACTGATGTGAATGAGTTCTCTGTACAGCGCTGCGGAATCAGTGGCGCTATATAAATAAATGGTGATGATGATGATGATGATGAAGGTTATATTATCTGTTGTGTAAAAGCATTCAATGCTACTTTAATGGAAATCGCTACCATTAATTTCCTCCATGTGACTCTTCATTTGGCTTAATATGTTTGAAAATATTGATAATTACTTAAATTCTCCTTATTTGATGTGCAATTTAAATAATCAAGTGTAAATGTAATTTTAAGCACAAATGTCTACTGTTTAATTCAGGTAAATCATGTGGTAATCCTGGAGAAGTGGAAAATGCAGATATGCAGGCAGAGAACTTTTTATTTGGCTCAAAAGTAACATATGTTTGTTTTCAAGGGTGAGTAAACTCATGTTGATATAAAATTGGTTAAATGTTGCTTAATATAATATTTTTGAAAATTACCTTCAGTCAAAAAATGTTTTTCCCCATAGGAAGCCTTACCATATTAGGGCAGCCAGGTGGACACATCTCCCTGTGGTCACTGTCTCATAACCCCACAATCACAACTTAAAGTAAATACTACAGTGTTGGACTGGAACCACATATATTAAAATTAAAATGGTTGGCAATGGTGAGTGTCAGGCGGATCTCTCGGTGCACATCACCCCTCCCCTGACAACCATTTGAAACATATGAAGTCGGTTCCACTTCTAAAGTGCCTGTAGGGCTCTGAATATGGCAGTGTTTGTGGCTGTTGCAGTGAAGAGGAATGTGGTATGTGGGGAAGCACAAGCCAAATGACTGCTAGTTAAAGGAAGGCATCCTTAGATGGAAAACTTTTATTGAAGGTTTCTTACTTCTGTTGTGCTAAACTTAATAATAAGAATAAATAACAACTTTGCCTTGGAAAGTTGCTATTAAGTGGCTGAACCATAATAATGTTGACATGTGGTGTCATTTGAAATAATAACCCTGGGCCCATAACGTCACATTCAATTTTTTTAACAAGATATTAAGGATTTGTTCACACCACATCGCTTCAGTTCACAGTGCACACAGTGTGGTTTGACCGTGTTACTATGTGAACCATGGAGGTGTGCTGTATGTCAAGTGTGATGTGCATGTGGTCAATGCAGTCTGACCTTGGCAAATTTACATTACATGACCAGCTCACTGAAGTGCTTTGGCATGACTGAAACCTAGATGTTCTTGTAATGAGGGCATGTTATATATTCTAGTGAATTTGGAGAGAGATTCTTGATGGTTTACTCAAAATTCTTAACTATGCAACTTATGTTGTGGTATAAAAATAATAATGTAACCTAATCAATGGTCTGGAGAGGAAGAATTTGTAAAGTGGCTGGTTAGACAAGAAAAACACATATGGCGTGGAAATCAATGGCTTGAGCATAGCCAAGGACCAGTTGTAGTTTTAGTCTGCAACTGATGAAGTGCTATGGTGGCCAGAGTCTAAAAATTTAATTGATTAACTTAATATAGAGTAAAATTGCAACTCAGCTGTTGGTTTAGCAGACAAATTATATTTTTGGTCAAAATCCAAGATTTTGTCATCTACTGAAATTATCTGTAGGAACTGGATGACCGAGTCTTTCTTAATATACTTTCTATATTCACTACCATCAATGAGCATTATTGTACTGCACCTAGGGGTCTATGCATCAACTGACTGCGGTACAACTATGCATCGCTGCACAATGCAGTAATGCATATTTATGTACCGTTGAGATGCACCATGCCGGGGCTACTCTGGGAGCCTTGGCGAAGTGACCCCTCTGTAGCAAAGTATTTTCCTGCTTACCAGCAGCTTAGCGCTGCCGGTGACAGGAGAAAGTACTATGCACAACTTGCAAAGTACCGGGTTCTGCGAAGCCGAAGAGGAGGAAATTACAGATAACGCCATCCTGAGATGGCGTTATTTGTCAGTGCAATGCGAAGCTTATCAAAGCTTCATGCATTGCAGAACATCGCAGTCCCCATTTCTTTGAAATCTCCTCCATTAGGCAGTTAATAAATAGCCTTAAAAGTGTCACAAATGCTTGATGCATAGACCCCTGTGACAGGATGGACTGCCTATGCCACCCTCTCTGTTGCTGCTGGGAACTGGCTGGGCTTACTTTGCCACCGTTCCCTTTCATTATCCCACATGCGTCCTCTTGCCGCAGTAGGAGGGTCTTACAAATGCTGCCTCCACTGGACTACTTACCGGCATCCAATACCGAGTTTCTTCTGGGTAACTGATGCTGCGAGTGTACCCTGTTACTGGTGTACCTGGGCTGGTACTCCTGACCTCTTACTATGGATCAGGGTTGCTGTGGATGGATCCCCCTGGGCTATCACACTGACCAGAACTGCAGGGTCGCAGGCAGAGCGGTGGTACCGGAAAAGCTGGGTCCAAACTTCAGAAACAGCCGGGAGCTGATTAGATTTTGGGCCTAATCTGTAGGTCACAGGATATTCATTCATAGCATTTGGGTTAACAAAAGGGAACAGTGGCAAAGTAAGCCCAGCCGCTTCCCAGCAGCAACAGACAGGGTGGCATAGGAGGTCTATCCTGTCACAGATTTCTGGTGGCAAGCAGCGGGATAACCCCGGGCGGCGTTTCATGCACCAGTCAGGAGAGAAATAACTGCAGCCAGGAGAACGCACAGGATGTCTTAATCCAGTAAAATGTCCAAGGTGGACCTTGAGATACTGTGCCAAGCAAAGAAGTTGGAAATTTCTTACACAGCGACAAAAAGCTAAATAAAAAGGTGCTGAGAGCCTGGGAGGTGCAGTACGGGTCAGCAGAGGAGGAGGCTGACAGTGACTAGGAGGAGACGTTAACTTCAAACCTAGAGGTACCTGCAGTAACATCCCAGAACACAGCACCTGTTCCCAGCGACAGTCACCCCTCACAGAGTGAACCTGTTACCAGCAACAGTCACCCCCTACAGAGTGAACCAGTGGTGCAAGTGCAACAGCGTGATGAGGGTAACTTTTCTGTACTAATGCAGCAGCTGAGGTCCCTGGGAGACAAAGCAACTGAGGCAGAGCGGTTGCTTCTCATCAAGTTGTGGGGAAATCGGTGAGCACCACCTCCTGCAGTGGCCCTTGAACAGTCACCTGCTGCGCCCAGATTGGGATCTCTTGACTTTACCAAATTTGATGACACTGTTGGAGATATTGATGGACTTGCTCAAACAGGAGTGGGTAAAGTATCTGGTTCCAACACTACAAGGAAGTGCAGTGGAAGCTTATCGTGGAGTGGCCTCAGAGGACTGTGCGGACCACGACGTGGTAAAATGGGCTCTCCTTAAGTGTTATGTTATTACCTTGGAGACCTACCGGCAGAAGTTTCGGGACTTGGCTAAAAGCACTTATATCAGCCATGATGAATTTGCCAACCAGTTGCGGCAGTTCACAATAAGATGGATATATGGATCTGACGCCAAGTCCTGGGAGGAATTAGTGGACTTAATTTGCAGAGAACAATTTCACCGCTGGTGTGTACTGGAGGTGGAATAGGAACTGGAACGTAGCCCAGCAACCCTGGAAAAAGAGGCCCAGTTGGCGGATCAGTATGTGGCAGTGAGGCACACTGGCAGAAGAGTCAGGTTAACAGCCAACCCCAAAGGACTGTACAAACAGGGGGACACCTCTCTTCTATTCACCCCCAAAAGCAAGTACCTAACCCTTCGGGTACCACTCGGTAGCACCGCCCGCCCTGTCCCTGGAAATTACCAGAGACCATCAGAGCCCAGAATGGAGAGGAAGTGCTACAGCTATGGGAACACCAGTCATTTAAGGATGGAGTGTCCCACAGCAACAGCACCCCAAACTCTTGCCCCTAATACAAGTCCTGGGGCCCGGCTGACTTGCTTAACTGGCGATGGTAAGCCAGTAGAGACTGTTTCCAACCCCTGCAGCCCAATGGAGTGTGGTGTGTTTACAGTTGACTCAGCAGAGAGAGTCACTCGTTTGTCCAAAAGACCCCCAAAAACATCTGGAGGAACCTGCAGCCGGTCTAATTGGGACCCCAGCATGGAAAAGGACTGAGAGACTCAGGGGCATCCATAACTGTAGTGAACCCCCATCTTATTGATCCTGCTGCAGTATTAAAGGTTCGCACTGCCAAAGTTATCATGGCAGATGGACTGGAGATGGAAGTGCCTGTTGCAAGGATGTATCTGGACCTGGGAGATGGCCATGAGTTGCCGCTATGGATGGCCTCCCAATAACGTGATCTTAGGCAACGATGTTGGGGATTTAATTGTGACCGCATTTCTCAACTCTATTACCTGGAGCCAAGCTGCTAAATTTGAGTCTTCAGAATCTAGACATGCACAGCCCACCACAGAGGAAAAGACCACATCTGCTATTTTTTCAGGAAACAGCCAGCCCTTTGACTTTGGAAAGACTACGTCCCCTAGCAACGCAGAGGATGTTGTCTCTATGCCAATTTGATCTTGTAGGGGTACCCGGTGATGCTCCCTAGCAGTACGTTAGCTCCGGCGGTGAGTATAGCTGACCAGAGTGATCTCCCTTTGACTGACCCTAGTCACCCCAACATAGACCCCCCCTTACAGCATATCCGGAGTTAGACGATAGTGAGGGGCGCATGGAAGAGTTCAGGGCAACACTGCTCTCTGATCCCTCAGTGGAAGGCATGAGGTGCCAGGCTGGTATCAGCCTTCTAGTAATGGAGGTAGTGTGTGTGACTTGGTGCAAATGGTTGTTGTACCATGTAGCTAGGAAGGTAGATGGGGATAGACCATGTGTCTGTTAACCAGTTATATATAGTGTAGAATGGCTGCAAAGCCAGTGATCGCTGTATAGTAAGTGTGTATAGCTCTAAGTGTATAGATACAAGTGTAAAACAAAAAATTTAAACAGCATAATTCTGGGTTATACCGGAGTTATACAGGAGGAAACAGGAGAAGAACATTCTGCCTATTAACTCAGCTACGCAAGGACTACAGTCAGTATTCACTTGAAACTACATATTCTACCTCTGATGTCTCCAACTCACCCTGGCTACAAGCTTCATGCAGCATGAGGACTGTTTTGGACTCTGATCTTATTTTCATTTCATCTCATGAAAGTTTGTTTTATCTGTTAGTCTGTTTTCACTGCAAAATCCACTATGTTTAATCAGCCTGCTTTACTACTTGCTCAACCACTCCCTACCCATGCTACAGTTATTTCAGTCCCCTAGCTCATCACTGTGCTTTCAGTTCTACTTACGCTTTGTCTGCCATCACAAGTAGAAAGAAATGATACTGATTTTGAATCACTCTCCTATCTCATGACTCTGCAAAAACTCAGCTATTCAATCACCTGCTCTTTATTACTCTCCATTCAACACTTCCACCCATTCCCCCACATGGCTCCCACATCATTACTCTATACCAGGGGTAGGCAACCTGCGGCTCTCCAGGTGTTGTGAAACTACAAGTCCCAGCATGCTTTGCCAGTAGATAACCAGCAGAGAGGTGGCAAGGCATGCTGGGATTTGTAGTTTCACAACACCTGGAGAGCCACAGGTTCCCTACCCCTGCTCTATACTATCCAGACATCCATGGATAAACTACATTTGCTTCAGCATAGCTCTGCACTACTTATCTGATTACACTGGACATTGTAATTAGGTAATTCCTTAATTCCCTCATTTTTGCTATTTGACTCATAAATCCCAATGCTTGCCAAAATATTTTTCTTTCTCTCTTTTCAAGGCATTATCTTTAGGACTATATCATCCCTCACCCATCCTGCAACACACACCTCTGTCCACATTGCCCCTTCATTACTTCACTCACCTCTAGTCAACACTCATTAACTCTTTTCCTATTTAAATTCAATAACTTAAACAGCCTCACCCTGCCACCAGAAACTAAAAAGACACACATCTTACAATCCTCTTTCCTACCTTTCTTCCTCCCTGCTTCTATTAGCTGGTGATATATCACCTAATCCAGGTCCCCCTCAATTCTCCCACACGCATATATCTGAACACTACAGAAATCCGGCAAACCTCAAACGCATCACCTGTCTCCCCTCTCTTCCAAAGTCCTTTGGAATGCACGTTCTGTTTGTAACAAACTTACCTCCATTCATGATCTCTTCCTCTCAAACTATCTCAACCTTCTGGCAATAACAGAAACATGTCTCACGCAATCAGACACTGCCTCACCTGCAGCCTTTTCACATGGTGGTCTCCATTTCACCCACACCCCCAGACCTGAAGGCAGACAAGGAGGGGGGGGTTGGACTACTTCTCTCCCCACAGTGCACATTCACAGTTCTACCAAGTGTCCCATCACTCACGTTCACATCTTTTGAAGTACATGCTGTTAGGATTTTTAACCCGTTCTCTATGCGGGTTGCTGTCATTTATCGCACCCCTGGTCCACACCAACAATTTCTTGAACACTTCTCTGCATGGCTCCCTCACTTCTTATCTACCGATATCCCCACCATTATCATGGGTGATTTCAACATCCCTATTTCTAATCCACGTTCCAATGCTGCTTCCAAACTACTCTCTCTAACCTCTACACTTGACCTCTCCCAGTGGATTGAATCCGCTACTCATCAGGATGGCCACTGTTTTGATCTTGTTTTCTCTAGACTATGCTCAGTTTCTCACTTCCTTAACACTCCTTTCCCCCTCTCGGATCATCACCTTATTAGCTACTCGCTCACCCCCACTTCTTTCCTCTCCCTTGTGTCAAACTCTTCCAAGCCTCCCTAACAACCGCAGGAGTTTCAACTCTATTGATTTTCAACAGCTTTCCACCTCTCTCCAACACCTTCTCTCCCCAATTTCTACATTCTCGGGCAGTACCCCATTTTCATCAAACCCTAGCAACTGCCCTGGATCAAGTGGCTCCA
The DNA here is from genome assembly GCF_038048845.1 of Mixophyes fleayi. Lineage (NCBI taxonomy): Eukaryota > Metazoa > Chordata > Amphibia > Anura > Limnodynastidae > Mixophyes > Mixophyes fleayi. The sequence continues at coordinate 269,355,077 of NC_134403.1, forward strand.
GCGACACTACATACTTTGCGTAGAATTCGTTGCCAACCGTGGCACACTACAGTAACATGAACGCTACAAAAACTCTCATAAAGCAGAACGTCACTGGCGTAAATCTTGTGCCTCTAATGATTTAATCACATATACTGATATCTACCACTCCTATAGAAATGCTCTGGATACTGCTAAACAAGCATACTTCCAATCTCTCATCTATGCTCAGGCTTCTAACCCCAAATGCCTTTTTAACACATTTAACTCTCTTAACTCTCTTCTGAATCCTCCTGCTCCAAATCCTCCAACTAACATCAGTGCACAGGATCTTGCTTCCTTTCAAGGACAAAATTGATAAGATCAGGCTTGAAATGGTATCATCTCCCTTGACAAGCAATCTGCTCAATTCCTTTGTAGCACCCTCTGACACTCTCTCTTCATTTGATCCCACAAATGAAGAGGAAATTTCTACTCTCTTCTCATCTTTCTACTCTACCTCCTGTCCTCTTGATCCCATTCCCTCACAAATTGGTATGCCCCTGTCTCCTGTGCTCATTCCCCCTCTAACTAAAATCTGTAATCTATCTCTTTCTACTGGTATTTTTCCATCACTATTCAAGCATGCAGTGATTACTACCATTTCAAAAAAACAGAAATCTGACCCTAACTCTCTCGTAAATTACTGCCCTATCTCCCAACTCCCATGCTCCTCCAAGCTTCTCGAGAGAATTGCCTACACTCGCCTCACACACTTTCTTACAGCAAACAACCTATTGGATCCTATTCAGTCAGGCTTTTGCTCTCAACACTCCACAGAGACTGCGCTGACCAAGGTTGTCAATGATTTGATCACAGCAAAAAATAATAACCATTACTTTCTTCTAATTCTCCTGGATCTCTCTGCTGCATTTGACACTGTTGACCAGTCTCTCCTCATGCTACAATCCCTAGGTCTTGAAGGCACTGTCCTATCCTGGTTCTCATCCTACCTATCTAATTGCTCTTTCAGTGTTAATTTCTCTGGATCCACCTCTGCTCCGCTTCCTTTATCAGTTGGAGTACCACAAGGCTCAGTCCTAGGTCCTCTGCTATTCTCTATCTACAACATTTCTCTTGGAAAACTAATAAGCTCCTTTGGATTTCAGTATCATCTCTATGCGGATGATACACAAATTTATCTATCCTCTCCTGATCTTTCACCATCTGTGTTGTTACTGACTGTCTTTCTGCCATTTCATCTTGGATGTCTTCTCGCCAACTCAAACTCAATCTTTCAAAAACTGAATTAATAATATTCCCACCCAAAAACAGAAGCTTCCTGCCTGACATTTCTATTTCTGTTGATAACATGACCATAAATCCCACCCCGCAAGCTCGTTGCCTAGGTGTAATCCTTGATTCACAACTGTCGTTTATTCCCCACATCAACTTTATATCTAAATCATGTTACATACACCTAAAGAACATTTCCAGAATACGCACATATCTGACACAAGACACCGCAAAAACATTAATTCATGCACTCATCATCTCCCGCATCGACTATTGCAATTCCCTCCTTACTGGTCTTCCCAAAGTCAGACTTGAACCCCTACAATCTATTTTGCACGCATCGGCTAGATTGATTTTCTTTACTAACCGTTATTCCTCTGCTGAGCCACTCTGTCAGTCTCTACATTGGCTGCCTGTATATCAACGAATCCAATATAAAATTCTTCTACTAACATACAAGGCCATCAACAAAATTGCACCGACATACATTTCCTCACTTGTCTCGAATTATCTCCCTACTCGACACCTCCGTTCTGCACAAGATCTACGTCTCTCCTCCACTCTCATCACATCCTCCCATTCTCGGTTACAGGATTTTTTCCGGGCTGCACCCACTTTGTGGAATTCCCTCCCACGCACAATATGACTTTCCTCTAGTCTTCAAACCTTCAAGCGTTCACTGAAAACCCACCTCTTTAGACAAGGTTATGATATTCCTCAACCACTCTTAATTTCCCTAGATTACACTATTACCATCCTCTACACTTCTAACGCAAGACAACAACCCTCTGACCAACATTGTAACACACACAGCCCACTCAATGCTTTTACCTTTGCGTCCTAGCTGGTCCAGTGTGCAATATGATGTAGCACATGTCCTTGTGTCTCTAACTCCCATTGTCCTATAGATTGTAAGCTTGCGAGCAGGGTTCTCTTACCTCTCTGTCTGTATGTATTACCCAGTATTGGTTTATTAATGCTTGTTCCCAATTGTAAAGCGCTACGGAATTTGTTGTCGCTTTATAAATAAATGTTGATGATGATGATGTTTATGATGATGACCAGTCTGGGAACAAGTTCAACTGGTGGTCAGTGATGTCAGTTGCCAACAAAATCCCTATGGCAGGACACCAGAGAAGAGACTGAACACTGTAGCGCCTGGCACAGAACTTTTTCTGGCCAGGAATGTCGAATGACGTCCGGGCCTACTGTAAGTCCTGTGATGTGTTTCAGAGTCTCGGACGCCACAGTACTTGTGCTCCCCGCAGGTCCCTTCCAATAGTTGGGGAACCTTTTCCGCAAGTGGCTGTGGACATAGTAGATCCCTTGCCTGTTCCCAGTAGATCGGGGAAGAGGAACATCCTCACCGTGGTGTACTACACTACCCGGTATCCAGTGGCTGTAGCTCTGTCCTCCATAACTGCAGAATAGGTAGCGGATGCGCTGCTAGGAGTATTTAGCAGAGTAGGGTTCCCTAGTGGAATCTTAACCGATCAAGTTACACAGTTCATGAGTGAACTAGTCCAGTGTCTCTGGGCCAAGTGCGGAGTGCGGCAATTCCGTACTGCCTCCTACCATCACCAGACTAACGGAATGTGCGAGCAGTTCAATGGCACTCTGAAGCACATGCAACGGGCATTTGTAACTTCGGAGGGGAGTGACTGGGAACGCTACCTGCCGCACCTCCTGTTTGCTTATCAGAAGTCTACTGCTTTCTCTCCCTTTGAACTACTATCTGGCCGCAAGGTCCTTGGACTTCTTGACCTGTTCCGGGAGTCTTGGAAAAGGGAGCTACCCACCAAGGATGTCTCTGTGGTGGAGTATGTGTTTAAGCTCAGAGATCGGTTAGAGAATCTCATGGGGCTCGCGTAGGCTAATCTAGCGGAAGCACAAGCAAAACAGAAGACTTGGTATGATCAGTGTGTGCGTGCCAAAGTGTTTGAGGTAGGGAAAAAGGTCCTTGTTCTGATGCCCACATGCCAGAACAAGCTCCAGGCTGCCTGGGCTGGACCGTATATGGTCTCATTTTGCCTGAGTGACATCACTTACGTGGTGTCATTTGATAGTGACGGTAGGCGGCAGTGGACCTACCACATAATTATGTTGAAGGCATACATCAAGCATGTGGAGTCGGTAGCAGCGGTTGGCTGCTTACCGACTGAGGAACCAGGAAGTGACCCACTACCTGACCTCCTTGCGGATGCCATAGAAGAAGGTGGTGTAGAGGAAGTAGGCTGGGATGAGCAGTTGAGTACCCGCAAGAGGGAGCAGATTGAGGCAGTGACTCAGTTCAGTAGAGAACCTGGTCGGATTTCCTTGGTGATGCACCATGTGGACACTGGTGAGCATAGGCCAGTTAGGCAACCCGCTTATTGGGTCTCACCAGAGGCTAAAGAAAGTATTTACAAGGAGGCACAGGAAATGCTTGAGCTAGAGGTGATCCAGCCATCGCATAGTCCATGGGCATCCTCCGTTGTATTGGTTTCCAAGAAGGACAAAACAACGTGGTTTTATGTAGACTACCGCTGGTTGAACGAGGTGACCATGTCTGATGCCTATCCCATGCCCCAAACTGACGCTCTGTTAGACAAGTTAGCTGGAGCAAAGTATATTTTCACCTTTGACTTGAGCAAGGGGTCAGAGGGTCGGGGCTCAGATACCGCTGACCCCCGAGGCTCAGGAACGATCGGCATTCATCACCCTATTCGGCCTGTTCGAGTTTAAGTCCATGCCATTTGGGATGAATAATGCGCCAGACATCTTCCAACGTTTGGTTGATTACTAGTGGAAGGGTGTAAAGGCTTTGCTCAGGCGTACTTGGATAACATTGCCATTTTCAGTAAATCCTGGGAAGATCATCTGAAATATGTAAGGCAAGTGGTGGAGAAAATTCAGTGGGCAGGTCTGACCGTCAGAGCAGACAAATGTCAAATGGGGATGTTAGAGGTGCAGTACCTGGGTCATCATGTGGGGGGAGGTAGGGTTAAGCCAGAACCAGCTAAGGTAGAGGCAATCCGAGACTGGCCCCGGCCCACAAGCCAAGGACAAGTATTGGCCTTCTTAGGGACCTCAGGCTCCTACAGATGTTTCGTCCCAGACTTTAGCACTGTAGCGAAGCCCCTGACAGATCTGACTAAGAAGAAACTTCCCAAAGCAATTGACTGGACACCCACTTGTGAGCTGGCATTTCAGTCATTAAAGGAAGCCCTGGTTCATGCTCCAATATTGTTGGCACCCAATTATGGCAAGGACTTTTTTAGTGCAAACTGATTTGTCACAGTATGGAACAGAAGCAGTACTTAGCCAGGTGGGGCCAGATGGGCAGAAGCACCCTGTGGCCTATTTGAGCAGAAAACTGCTAAACCGCTGTTACGGTGCTGGTAGTTACAGGTCTGATAGTCAGAGCAGGCCTGTACATGACCAGATGCTGAGACTACTAGGTTCAGAATAAGGACGCAAGACACAATGTAGTTCTTCAATACTTCAATGAAAAACATATATATATATATATATATATATATATATATATATAAAAAAATATGCAGATGATATTATGCAGATGTCAATTAGCCACGGCGGAGCGTGACAAGGTGGTAAACACAATAGCAGTCTATTCACAGCACAGATAATAATATGCAGGTGTCCAATAGCCATGGCGGAGCGTGACAAGGATAAACACAATAACAGTCTTGTTATATGCACATGAACAGACTTGCAGCAGGCTGTGAATCAGTAGAGGCACAATAGAGAGAAAACCAAGTCTTGGTAATATGCACAAGATGATACTTGCATCAGGGAAATCCCAGTAGAAGTGCTCCAGCACTAGGTAGAGAACTGAAACTCATACACAGGAAGACAGAGGATACACGGGAGTCCAAGGAATCAGGCTAGCAACAAGTTGCACTGACAGTGAGCAGATGTCAGTGCTGAGTTTAAATAGAGCAGGTAAAGTGACCACGCCCTGAGGGTGAGTCATGTGATGCACAGAAAAACAGAGCAGACAGGGAAAGTAACAAAACCTGGTCAGGATTGTTACAACCGCGAGTTGGGGTATGCTAAATTGAGAAGGAATGTTTGGCCCTAGTTTGGGCAGTGAAAAAACTTAACCTTATTTGTATGGACAACATTTTACTGTGGTGACTGATCATAATCCTTTAAAGTGGCTACAACACACCTCAGGGGAAAATGGCAGACTGTTGTACTAGAGACTTGCACTTCAAATTTATGACTGACCTAATTCACAAGCAAGGAAAGGCTCACAGCAATGTGGATGGACTGTCTAGGCAGGAAAATCCGGAACCTCCGGGTAACCCCCGGTAACCCTAAGAACTGCAGACCAGGAGCCAAATTGTTGGGACATGGCACCCTGGTTGTCCGCATGGAGAAGGGGGGGGGAGGAGCGGGACTGGATAACTGATAAATAACTTATTTGTGGCTGGATCATGTGGAAATAATTTATTGCAGAAATGCATTTCAATCAGAGGTGCAGGCACCAATGTATAATTTGTAATGCACTTATGTTACATTGGGATGTGTTTTGTATGGAAGTGTCATTGTTTGGGTTTGAAAGGTTGCTAGAGGAAATCTCCAATTAGGCATATATGGGGGTGGGGGGGAGTCTGATAGCAGGAAATGCTAGCTAAGTTTTTTGATATAGTGTCAAATGCCTGCTCTGGCCAAAGACCCAGCAGGGGGATCGTTACTGTGTGGCCTTTTGTCCAGAGTGTTCAAACCTTTCTGAAACATTGTAAACACCATGTGATGCAGGAAATCACAGCAAGTTATAGGATATCACAGGTAACTGTAAATATTGGTAGCTTTGAATTGCATGTAAAGCCATGTTTGAATAAACAAACTGCATCCTGATTCTAAAAATAACTCCGACCTCAAGAGTGCTGGCTTATCTAGTGAGGCTGCGCTCAAATGTGTATAAAAACAGCACTGTTTTGTATTAAAAGTTGTTCTTCTGATTTCATCTGACATTAGCACTGGTACCTCCAATCAGTGTGACTGCAAATAAACATCACTTGATTCAAAAACCTGCTTGAAAATAACTTCCATGCTGAAAATCCTGTGACCTACAGATTAGACCCAAAATCGAATCCATTCCCGGCTGTTTCTGAGGTTTGAACCCAGCTTTTCTGGTACCACTGCTCTGCCTGCTGGCCTGCAGCTCTGGCAGGTGTGATAGGCCCGGGGGGATCCATCCGCAGCAATCCTGATCTATAGTAAGAGGTCAGGAGTACCATCCCAGGTACACCAGTAACGGGGTACACTCACAGCATCAGTTACCCAGAAGAAACCCGGTACTAGATGCCGGTAAGGAGTCCAGTGGTGGCAGAATTTATAAGCTCCTCTTACTGCGGCAAGAAGGTGCATTTGGGATAATGAAAGGGAACGGTGCCAAAGTAAGCCTAGCCGGTTCCCTGCAGCAACAGACAGGGTAGCCATCCTGTCACAACCCCCTAATGTGTTCCTGTTATGTAAATGGCTTAGAACACTTTTGCTGGAGTATAGTCATTGATAATGTTGTTTTGTGTGTATTCTGACATCATACAATTTATTGGCACTATTTATCACATCAAAACATGTAGCAAACTGTACACTAAAGATGTAATGTAACTAATTAAATGAGTCCATAAAAAAGTGCAATTTTCATTGGATATTAGTGTGCCACATCCATTTTCTCAGTGAAAGTAAGTGTGGAGGATGCCCTTGTTTCTGCATTTTTATGATTTTATTGTTTTTAACATGATCCAAGATTTGTTTTCGTGTTGTGTTTTTTTAGGTACAGGATGATATCAAAGAGAAACTACAGAGAATGCCTAGCAGATGGAAAATGGAGTAATTTTCTTCCTAAATGTGAAGGTACTAAAAATCAATGAAAACTGTAGGTGAAGTTCATTTGTTAGTACAGGATACATATTGGGGGGTATTTAAGAAAACTGATGCAAAGTAAAAAGGAGGGTTCTATTTAACAATCAATTTAAGAATTATTTTAATTTTTAAAAATGCACTGGAAAAATGTACGCATAGGCGTACAGTTTTTGGCAGAAATAACTGCATACATGTGTTTGTTGATTAAAATCTAAGGCATTAAAAGAAGTATTTGCGCCAGGTGTACAAATGTGTTTACGTACGCATAATCATAGAATTGAGGTATGACTTGACAGTGTTAGTAGTAAATACAAAACTCACATTAACCTATTTGTACACAACATACTAATGTAATGTAATTTCACATACACAATTGAGAATGTCTTGGCAGATATTAATAAATGTGAATGTCACACTAGCCATAGTAAAAATAATTAAATATAAACATGTCCACATCTGTTGTTTACTCTTTCAAAAATTAAATGGGAATCTTCTTTCCTGCAGTAGTCCGAATGGAAATGAAAAATAAGTAATGTAAATAGATCTCTGCAGCATGGTATAATGAAGCCACTGCTAATGTGGTAACTACTTGCAAAAGATACGCCTCCTAAGAGGCAAATCTGGATACGGAAGTATTTTTGGGCCCATGAATTCTCTCACATCTTATACCATTCCATTCCCTGTATCTCAGCCATTTATAAGGAATTATGTAGTTGTTCTATGTTTTAAACAGTGGCACAGGGTGCAGATTCTCCATGCCACACAGGCACTCTACAGTCTTTGATGAATTAAAATAATCTGGTGCCCTGCGTTGTGTATATGCCATTGGGGAACACCCCACTCGTCAGTCTCAAATACATGGTAAACGTACACTGGGCAGCAAGCCATGCAGTTGATATGTAGTTAAGGCCCCCACTCCTACTACACGCAAATTAACTGTGGTCCTGGGTCACTTGCTACTCCCCACCTTATTATTATCAAATATGCCACCCTCCCCCACTCTCCCCTTGTCACACTAGTCCCTCACCTTCCAGCCAATTGTTACATATGACCTCCACCTTGCCTCCCATTGTCATGTGTGCCCCAAGCAGTGACCGACACACGCTCCCACCCCACAGATTACAACCTTCTGTGGACAGTAGTAGAAGAAGTTTCTGACCTTCTTCACAACAAATCCTACCACTATTGCTGCATGTAAGAAGGAACTATGTGTAGAGTGCTGGTGTGTCGTCGTCCCCAATATCCCCAGACTGCCCACACCTTTGAGCAACAATAGACCCCTTCTCCACCAGACACAGCTACCGGGTAAGAACGGGTGTCAGGGGCTGATTTCTGAACTTAAAGTGGTGATGTAAAATATTCTCAAAGTGACATATTGTTGTAGGTAGGGATAAATCGTTGGTGATCTGTCTCAAATCAGCTTTGGGTAGGGCCATACATGCACCACCTCATACTGGTGGTGCACCTCTAGAATGTCATTTCATGGCAGCCAGCAACGAAGCCTAGGTTCCAAAAACATGCCACTCTACTTATCCTGCGAAAACCCCAGAATGTCTACATTACATTTTATTTCCTCTTTTATTTTACATATACTAATCTGACTAAACCAATTTAAAACCAATTTATAAACAATTTTCACAATATAGCACTATTATTTAACCCGCATCCACTTGCATTTTCATATGCTTTCCTCCCATCAATGGAGCAAGGCCATCATCTTTAATGGCTGTTTATAAATGGCGATTAAAAAATATGGTCACCCAGAATAACTGTTTTTAAATGGATCAATATAACAAGCGGTTAGCCAGAGAAACTATTAAATACATTAATGACATCTATTTTTCTCCCTAGTAAAAACCATCAGCTGGTCTACATGTTTTAGAAAATAGGTGGTTTGATATCCAGCAAGAAAAGCCACAATAGCCAATTTAATTAGGCATTTTTAAATAGGCATTTAGGACATATATAAATATATATATTTTATTATATTCAGAAAAGTGGTATATTATTCAATAAAGTCCCTAATGTATCATAATGTAATAAACAAATAGCAGCAGAGGGTTAATTAAATGTTGGCTGTTACAGTGGCAGTCTTTACAAATGTTTAAGAATGGCATACCTCAAAAACTTTGAGCTTTTACAATTGAGTAGTTATGCTTGTAGTGGTGCGTGTCCAGCATTTCCAAATTTATAGGCCTCCCACAACTTTCTTAAAAATACCCTTGCACCTGCTGACATGTGTCCCAACATTCCTGCAAATCCATTCAATAATACAGATTTATATTGGTCTGTTGCTATCTAGAGATGGTATTTGGTACTATATAGAGTTAGGCTTACATTACCACTTCTGATTGTGTGCCTGGAGCCCTGTGCTTAGGGCCGGCACAAGCATCCTGGGTGCCCCCAACTCTCCCTTCCCCCTCTTCCTCATGCTCTCCTGCCTCTGCATCTTCTTCTCCTCTGTCAGACTGGAAGTGTGTAGCTCGGATGTGACTTAATATACCAGCACCACACTCCAAGCATATTACTGACATGAATTAGCAGCAGCCGGCAACTTCACAGGTAACCAGCTGGTGACTGCTGCTTCTCCATATTAGCAGTCAATGCTCAGTGTAGGTGCATTTGCAACGCATCTGGCTGTGATTTAGTGTAGATTATGGCTGCTCTGTAAAATGAAACAGACAATTGATAAAATTAATACATATATTTACTTATTTTCTTCCAGTTTTATCCTGTCCCCCTCCTCCTAGTATTACAAACGGATATTTTAATCCTGAAAAAGATGAGTATTACTACCTTGACTCTGTAACTTACCAGTGCAACAAAAGGTTAGCACGTATCGGTGAAGAATTTCTGTCCTGCAATGAAAATGGAGAATGGAGCTCGAATGCTCCTGAATGCAGAGGTTAGTAATGTTTTTATCATTTACGTATCTATTTTAAAATTATTTCTGTAAATGGTATTATTTCACAGGCTTTAATCCAGCACTGATTTAGATATAGTTTAGAGAAATGTTTAATACTGCCCTTCCAACCATATATATATATATATATATATATATATATATATATATATATATTTATATATATATTAGGGATGAGCGCGCTCGGATTTCTGAAATCCGAGCCCACCCGAACGTTGCGGATCCGAGTCGGATCCGAGACAGATCCGGGTATTGGCGCCAAATTCAAAAGTGAAACTGAGGCTCTGACTCATAATCCCGTTGTCGGATCTCGCGATACTCGGATCCTATAAATTCCCCGCTAGTCGCCGCCATCTTCACTCGGGCATTGATCAGGGTAGAGGGAGGGTGTGTTAGGTGGTCCTCTGTGCTGTTTAGTTCTGTGCTGTTTAGTTCTGTGCTGTTTAGTTCTGTGCTGTTTAGTTCTGTGCTGTTTAGTGCTGTGCTGTGCTGTGCTGTTTAGTGCTGTGCTGTGCTGTGCTGTGCTGTGCTGTGCTGTGCTGTGTTCTGCAGTATCAGTCCAGTGGTGCTGTGTGCTGTGCTCTGTCCTTCTGAGGTCAGTGGTGCTGCTGGGTCCTGTGCTGTGTCCTGTTCAGTCCAGTGGTGCTGTGTCCTGTGCTCTGTGCTTCTAAGGGCATAGTTATTTCCCCAATATTCCCCTGTGTTTAAAAAAATAAAAAAAAGTTTTTTTAAAAAATACCAAAAACTACTTTAATATTTTTTAATTACCACAAAATTTTCACAACCAATCCTGCAGTATAAGCCCATTGGTACTGCAATATTACCAAGTTCACACATTCAGCAGTAAAAGTCCAGTGGTACTGCAATATTACAAAGTTTACACATTCTGCAGTATCAGTCCAGTGGTGCTGTGTCCTGTGCTCTGTCCTGCTGAGTTCCGTAGTGCTGCTGGGTCCTGTGCCGTGTCCTGTTCAGTCCAGTGGTGCTGTGTCCTGTGCTCTGTGCTTCTAAGGGCATAGTTATTTCCCCATTATTCCCAAGTTTTTAAAAAATAAAAAAAAAGTAAACAATAATAAAAAATTTAAAAAAAAAAAAATATATAATAATTATAACCAAATTTGCAAAACCAATCCAGCATTATAAGTCCATTGGTACTGCAATATTACCAAGTTCACACATTCTGCAGTATCAGTCCAGTGGTGCTGTGTCCTGTGCTCTGTCCTGCTGAGTTCCGTAGTGCTGCTGGGTCCTGTGCCGTGTCCTGTTCAGTCCAGTGGTGCTGTGTCCTGTGCTCTGTGCTTCTAAGGGCATAGTTATTTCCCCACTATTCCCAAGTTTTTTAAAAATAAAAAAAAAGTAAAAAAAAATAAAAAATAAAAAAATATATAATAATTATAACCAAATTTGCAAAACCAATCCAGCAGTATAAGTCCATTGGTACTGCAATATTACCAAGTTCACACATTCTGCAGTATCTTGTGCTACATATAATGGAGACCAAAAATTTGGAGGATAAAGTAGGGAAAGATCAAGACCCACTTCCTCCTAATGCTGAAGCTGCTGCCACTAGTCATGACATAGACGATGAAATGCCATCAACGTCGTCTTCCAAGCCCGATGCCCAATCTCGTAGTACCGGGCATGTAAAATCCAAAAAGCCCAAGTTAAGAAAAAGTAGCAAAAAGAGAAACTTAAAATCATCTGAGGAGAAACGTAAAGTTGCCAATATGCCATTTACGACACGGAGTGGCAAGGAACGGCTTAGGCCCTGGCCCGTGTTCATGACTAGTGGTTCAGCTTCACCCACGGATCTTAGCCCTCCTCCTCCTCCCCCCCCCTACAAAAAATTGAAGAGAGTTATGCTGTCAGCAACAAAACAGCAAACAACTCTGCCTTCTAAAGAGAAATTATCACAAATCCCCAAGGCGAGTCCAAGGGTGTTGGTGGTTGTCAAGCCTGACCTTCCCATCACTGTACGGGAAGAGGTGGCTCGGGAGGAGGCTATTGATGATGTAGCTGGCGCTGTGGAGGAACTTGATGATGAGGATGGTGATGTGGTTATTGTAAATGAGGCACCAGGGGGGGAAACAGTTGATGTCCATGGGATGAAAAAGCCCATCGTCATGCCTGGTCAGAAGACCAAAAAATGCACCTCTTCGGTCTGGAGTTATTTTTATCCAAATCCAGACAACCAATGTATGGCAATATGTAGCTTATGTAAAGCTCAAATAAGCAGGGGTAAGGATCTTGCCCACCTAGGAACATCCTCCCTTATACGTCACCTGAATAACCTTCATAGTTCAGTGGTTAGTTCAGGAACTGGGGCTAGGACCCTCATCGGTACAGGGACACCTAAATCCCGTGGTCCAGTTGGATACACACCAGCAACACCCTCCTCGTCAACTTCCTCCACAATCTCCATCAGATTCAGTCCTGCAGCCCAAGTCACCAGCCAGACTGAGTCCTCCTCAATACGGGATTCATCCGAGGAATCCTGCAGCGGTACGCCTACTACTGCCACTGCTGCTGTTGCTGCTGTTAGTCGGTCATCTTCCCAGAGGGGAAGTCGTAAGACCGCTAAGTCTTTCACCAAACAATTGACCGTCCAACAGTCGTTTGCCATGACCACCAAATACGATAGTAGTCACCCTATTGCAAAGCGTATAACTGCGGCTGTAACTGCAATGTTGGTGTTAGACGTGCGCCCGGTGTCCGCCATCAGTGGAGTGGGATTTAGAGGGTTGATGGAGGTATTGTGTCCCCGGTACCAAATCCCCTCGAGATTCCACTTCACTAGGCAGGCGATACCAAAAATGTACAGAGAAGTACGATCAAGTGTCCTCAGTGCTCTTAAAAATGCGGTTGTACCCACTGTCCACTTAACCACGGACATGTGGACAAGTGGTTCTGGGCAAACGAAGGACTATATGACTGTGACAGCCCACTGGGTAGATGCATCCCCTTCCGCAGCAACAGCAACAGCTGCATCAGTAGCAGCATCTACAAAATGGCTGCTCATGCAAAGGCAGGCAACATTGTGCATTACAGGCTTTAATAAGAGGCACAACGCTGACAACATATTAGAGAAAATGAGGGAAATTATCTCCCAGTGGCTTACCCCACTTAGACTCTCATGGGGATTTGTGGTGTCAGACAATGCCAGTAACATTGTGCGGGCATTAAATATGGGCAATTTCCAGCACGTCCCATGTTTTGCCCACACCATTAATTTGGTGGTGCAGCATTACCTCAAGAGTGACAGGGGTGTGCAGGAGATGCTTGCGGTGGCCCGCAAAATTGCTGGACACTTTCGGCATTCAGCCAGTGCCTACCGCAGACTAGAGGCACATCAAAAAAGCTTGAACCTGCCCTGCCATCACCTCAAACAAGAGGTTGTGACGCGCTGGAACTCCACCCTCTATATGCTGCAGAGGATGGAGGAGCAGCAAAAGGCCATTCAGGCCTACACAGCCACCTACGACATAGGCAAAGGAGTGGGGATGCGCCTGAGTCAAGCGCAGTGGAGACTGATTTCCGTGTTGTGCAAGGTTCTGCAGCCATTTGAACTTGCCACACGAGAAGTCAGTTCCGACACTGCCAGCTTGAGTCAGGTCATTCCCCTGATCAGGCTGTTGCAGAAGCAGCTGGAGAAAGTGAGGGAGGAGCTGGTAAGCCATTGCGATTACAGCAAGCATGTAGCTCTTGTGGATGTAGCCCTTCGTATGCTTTGCCAGGATCCGAGGGTGGTCACTCTTTTAAAGTCAGAGGAATACATTCTGGCCACCGTGCTCGATCCTCGGTTTAAAGCGTATGTTGTGTCTCTGTTTCCGGCGGACACAAATCTACAGCGGTGCAAAGACCTGCTGGTCAGGAGATTGTCCTCTGAAGAGGACCGTGACATGCCAACAGCTCCACCCTCATTTTCTTCCACATCTATGGCTGCGAGGAAAAAGCTCAGTTTTCCCAAAAGAGGCACTGGCGGGGATGCTGATAACATCTGGTCCGGACTGAAGGACCTGCCAACCATTGCAGACATGTCTACTCTCGCTGCATTGGATGCTGTGACAATAGAAAAAATTGTGGATGATTACTTTGCTGACACCATCCAAGTAGACATGTCAGACAGTCCATATTGTTACTGGCAGGAAAAAAAGGCAGTTTGGAAGCCCCTGTACAAACTGGCTCTATTTTACCTGAGTTGTCCCCCCTCCAGTGTGTACTCGGAAAGAGTTTTTAGTGCAGCGGGGAACCTGGTCAGTGAGCGGCGAAAGAGGTTGCTTCCTCACAACGTTGAAAAAATGATGTTTATAAAAATGAATAATCAATTCCTCAATGAAGTACAGCACTGCCCTCCAGATACTACAGAGGGACCTGTGGTTGTGGAGTCCAGCGGGGACGAATTGATAATGTGTGATGAGGAGGAAGTACACACTGTAGGGGGAGAGGAATCAGAGGTTGAGGATGAGGACGACATCTTGCCTCAGTAGAGCCTGTTTAGTCTGTACAGGGAGAGATGAATAGCTTTTTTGGTGTGGGGGCCCAAACAAACCAATCATTTCAGTCAAAGTTGTTTGGTAGGCCCTGTCGCTGAAATGATTGGTTTGTTAAAGTGTGCATGTCCTATTTCAACAACAGACCTCTCAACTGCAGCTCATCCCTCCTCTGCGGGGATAATGTCTCCTGTGCTCTGACACGTCACTCTGTGTACTCTCAGCCTCAGGATCTGACACTACAGCTACCATGCCTCTTGTAGCAGCCCTCACTCCAGGGCCTCTTCCATGTGCAGTGTCCCCCTCTCTCTTGGGTTCACTATAGTGGCATGGAGTTCTCCCCCTCATCCAGGGCACACATTCCTTGCCCTGGCTCAGTCACCACGCTCAGACTTCCAGGCAATGCTGGGGGAGCCTGGGAGCTTCCACCCCAGGTCCCCAGCTACAACTCTCCTCTCCTGTGTCTTCTCTCTCTTTCTGACACTTTAAAGATCGTGCCTTTAAATGAAAAAGTCAGTCTTCATTGCACGACTATGTGCAAGTGCAACAGGGACATTTTTTTGGGTTTACAAAGTCAAACAATAACACTACGACCCTGTCTGTCTGGGGTCTGTCAATGACGAATTGTCTGGAGCATGTTTTGAGGAGGTATTGTGGCCCCGGTATCAAATTGGGTACCGGGGCCACCCCACTATGCAGTCCAGATACTTGTTTGGTGGAATTCCGACACGTGGAGGGTTTTTCAATTATATTGTGGCCTCGGTACCAAATTGTGTACCGGGGCCACCACACTACGCAGTCAAGATACTTGTTTGGTGGAATTCAGACCAGTTGAGGGTTTTATTATTATATTGTGTGGACCACTCTATCTATACCACACTACAACTCTATACCACTCTATTTCCTACTTTAATTCTATTTAATTCTATTTCCTACTTTAATTCTATTACTAATTAATTAACATAAAGAGGAACAAAAAAAACCAATTTTACCAAAAGTATAATATGACTTAGACTTACAAACACTACACTTGAAAGATCGTGCCTTTAAATGAAAAAGTAAGTCTTCATTGCACGACTATGTGCAACAGGGACAGTTTTTTTCTTTACAAAGTCAACTAATAACACTTGGACCCTGTCTGTCTTTAACATACTTGATGGGATCTCAATGACGAATTGTCTGTAGCATGTTTGGAGGAGGTATTGTGGCCCCGGTATCAAGTTGGGTACCGGGGCCACCCCACTACGCAGTCCAGATACTTGTTTGGTGGAATTCTGACACGTGGAGGGTGTATTTATTTTATTGTGGCCCCGGTATCAAATTGGGTACCGGGGCCACCCCACTACGCAGTCCAGATACTTGTTTGGTGGAATTCTGACACGTGGAGGGTGTATTTATTTTATTGTGGCCCCGGTATCAAATTGGGTACCGGGGCCACCCCACTACGCAGTCCAGATACTTGTTTGGTGGAATTCCGACACGTGGAGGGTTTTTTAATTATATTGTGGCCTCGGTACCAAATTGTGTACCGGGGCCACCACACTACGCAGTCAAGATACTTGTTTGGTGGAATTCTGACACGTGGAGGGTGTATTTATTTTATTGTGGCCCCGGTATCAAATTGGGTACCGGGGCCACCCCACTACGCAGTCCAGATACTTGTTTGGTGGAATTCTGACACGTGGAGGGTGTATTTATTTTATTGTGGCCCCGGTATCAAATTGGGTACCGGGGCCACCCCACTACGCAGTCCAGATACTTGTTTGGTGGAATTCTGACACGTGGAGGGTTTTTTAATTATATTGTGGCCTCGGTACCAAATTGTGTACCGGGGCCACCACACTACGCAGTCAAGATAGATAGATGCGTATCATAGATAAAGTACATTCAGTGGTGTGGGGCAAATTGAAAAATATTCAAAATGCACTGACATTATCAAAAACAAGAGGTTGTCACACGCTAAAACTCCAACATGTATATGATGGAGAGGATGGAGGAGCAGCCGTATGTGTAGTGTAATGCAGACCTGTTGAAGGTTTTTTATATATTTTATTGTGGTGCCCAGTGCCCACTCCTCTAGGCAGTCCAGGTACATTTATTGGTGCGATTCATAAAAGTTCAGGGTTTTTAATATATCTTGTGGTGACCCACTCCTCTAGGCAGTCCAGGTACATTTATTGGTGCGATTCATAAAAGTTCAGGGTTTTTAATATATTGTGGTGACCCACTCCTCTACGCAGTCCAGGTACATTTATTGGTGCGAATCAAACAAGTTGATGGTTTTCTTATTATATATATTGTGGTGACCCACTCCTCTACGCAGTCCAGGTACATTTATTGGTGCGATTCATAAAAGTTCAGGGTTTTCAATATATTGTGGTGACCCACTCCTCTACGCAGTCCAGGTACAATTATTGGTGCGAATCATAAAAGTTCAGGGTTTTTAAGATATTGTGGTGACCCACTCCTCTACGCAGTCCAGGTACATTTATTGGTGCGAATCAAACAAGTTGGTGGTTTTCTTATTATATATATTGTGGTGACCCACTCCTCTACGCAGTCCAGGTACATTTATTGGTGCGAATCAAACAAGTTGATGGTTTTCTTATTATATATATTGTGGTGACCCACTCCTCTACGCAGTCCAGGTACATTTATTGGTGCGATTCATAAAAGTTCAGGGTTTTTAATATATTCTGGTGACCCACTCCTCTACGCAGTCCAGGTACATTTATTGGTGCGAATCAAACAAGTTGATGGTTTTCTTATTATATATATTGTGGTGACCCACTCCTCTACGCAGTCCAGGTACATTTATTGGTGCGATTCATAAAAGTTCAGGGTTTTTAATATATTGTGGTGACCCACTCCTCTACGCAGTCCAGGTACATTTATTGGTGCGAATCAAACAAGTTGGTGGTTTTCTTATTATATATATTGTGGTGACCCACTCCTCTACGCAGTCCAGGTACATTTATTGGTGCGATTCATAAAAGTTCAGGGTTTTTAATATATTGTGGTGACCCACTCCTCTACGCAGTCCAGGTACAATTATTGGTGCGAATCATAAAAGTTCAGGGTTTTTAAGATATTGTGGTGACCCACTCCTCTACGCAGTCCAGGTACAATTATTGGTGCGAATCATAAAAGTTCAGGGTTTTTAAGATATTGTGGTGACCCACTCCTCTACGCAGTCCAGGTACAATTATTGGTGCGAATCATAAAAGTTCAGGGTTTTTAAGATATTGTGGTGACCCACTCCTCTACGCAGTCCAGGTACAATTATTGGTGCGAATCATAAAAGTTCAGGGTTTTTAATATATTGTGGTGACCCACTCCTCTACGCAGTCCAGGTACAATTATTGGTGCGAATCATAAAAGTTCAGGGTTTTTAATATATTGTGGTGACCCACTCCTCTACGCAGTCCAGGTACAATTATTGGTGCGAATCATAAAAGTTCAGGGTTTTTAATATATTGTGGTGACCCACTCCTCTACGCAGTCCAGGTACAATTATTGGTGCGAATCATAAAAGTTCAGGGTTTTTAATATATTGTGGTGACCCACTCCTCTACGCAGTCCAGGTACAATTATTGGTGCGAATCATAAAAGTTCAGGGTTTTTAAGATATTGTGGTGACCCACTCCTCTACGCAGTCCAGGTACAATTATTGGTGCGAATCATAAAAGTTCAGGGTTTTTAATATATATTGTGGTGACCCACTCCTCTACGCAGTCCAGAAAGATACCTTTTTGCAACGTTTTGGACTAATAACTATATTGTGAGGTGTTCAGAATACACTGTAAATTAGTGGAAATGCTTGTTATTGAATGTTATTGAGGTTAATAATAGCCTAGGAGTGAAAATAAGCCCAAAAACTTGATTTTTAAACTTTTTATGTTTTTTTCAAAAAAAATCCGAATCCAATACCTTAAATCCGAACCGAGACCTTTCGTCAAGTGTTTTGCGAGACAAATCCGAACCTCAAAAATAACGAAAATCCGGATCCAAAACACAAAACACGAGACCTCAAAAGTCGCCGGTGCACATCCCTAATATATATATATATACATACACACACACACACACACACACACACACATTATAGTGCTTGGATGGAGGATAAAACACTGTCTGTTCTTGGGGACGGGGCAACCGATGCCAGCTAGTTTTATATATATATATATATATATATATATATATATATATATATATATATATATATATATATATATATAAACCCCTTTCACTGTGTACTGTGTGTGTGGTCCAGGGGTGCATAGGAGGGCAACTCCTCACTTGCACTTTCTTCTCTACCCTGGTTAGCTCTAGGGCGTGGGCATAAGTGACCAGTGGGTCCCCGCAAATGTGGGTTTTAAAGCATATTGCAAAATAGAAACTCTGTTTTACATACCTTCTCCATTTCAGCACAATACATGGGTTGCAAACTGAAAACAATTTTGTGTAACTACTGCCACCTTAAACTATTAACACTGATATGTTTATAGGACAGTGACAGTTAAAATGGTGCCTCAGCACACATCCATCTCTCTCAGCAGCAACTCACTCCTCTCTGGGGATGACTTCTCCATTTACTTGGTTGCTGACATCCATTAAGCAACAAGTTAATCTAAATTGTAACAGCTGTTACAAAAAGCCAACTGCTGCCATTTCGATCCATAAAGGATCTTAATTAAGGCGCACATGCCAAAAAAAAATTCTATACTGAGTGCTGGCCTGTGTAAAGGGTGGTAAAAGGGGTACACAGCACACAGACAATCCCCTGTCGCACACCCCTGCTACTCACCTGATCCCGAGGGAGCACTATGGAACACCACCTTCCCCATCTGTGGACCCCCTGATCAGACACTCGCCTTGTTCCCCCTCTTCCGACATGTCACCAGTATGACTCCTGCGGGGGGAAACAAACGTGAGATGACGGCTATGAGGCAGAGACACCCACTCTATCCCGGCCACAGACACCTCGTCTTGCTTTGGCATACTACTTCGGAGCTACGAGTATGGGGGCCTAGGAACAATCCCGCCCCAGTGCTCCACCCACCTACAGGTGGGAGCCCGTTCAGGACAAGGGAACTCCGTGTTATACTGACCAACTCACTCCCCCTCTTAGCCCTTTCCTCCGTGCATCCTTCCGTCACCTGCAACTACACAACCCCGCCTCCCACCACCTCTAATCATGAGACTACAATGGGGAACGCTTACGCTGACACCGGAGGATTCACTGGGGATCTAACCCCGAACACACTAGAACCCATCTCCTGGGGGCTTACCAAAAGGAAAAGTCTCTTATCTAGGGGACCATGCACAGCACGAAGACACAGTGGTGGAACCCACAGAAACCATGCGCCCCCCTGATCAGGCGCCTCCGCCTGGAACCATCAGCGGCCGCTGACGCACTCAGACTAGACCCGCCTCGCCCAGTGGTCACACCGCCTTAACTGGAACGGTCAGGAAGGCCTGCCGGAACTCAGCATCAGACACCCAAGTGTAACCGAAGGCAAGGCCTATCGGAACTCACGAGGGGTGTGCTGCGCGACCATTGGGGAACCATGGCCTCACCAACTCTGCCGGGACCCCACGGACTGGCAGGAAGGGAAACTACTACGTGTCTTACCCCTGACTGTATGTGAGGGGTGGCTAAATAATTCCCAGAGGGACAACACAAAACAGAGAAGGTGGGGAGGGGGAAAACACAGGAACAAGAGCCTACCTTTAATGGGGGCCTGACGTCCTGCACCTGCGAATGACACACGAAGCACAGCCACACACAATACTAAACCATATATGGCACAGCAGTTCAATGCCTCTGGCTACAATGACCCCAAAATAATCGTAGCTGGTAACGTCTCCCTAACGAACTATATATGTCACACCATACCAGGCGACTACTGCTCGTAACCGATGCCAGGCTAGTTCCCTACCCCCGCTAAGGGGCCTTGTGCCCTCTTACCACTAAGGGGCCTAGTGCCCAAAGCTGCTGCAAGGGCCTTACGCCCTTGGAACTCTACATTTTGGGCCTTAATACAAAGACTGCTGCTAGGGCCTTGTGCCCTCTCGCTGCTACCTATTGGGCCTTGTGCCCAAATACTCCTGCTAGGGCCTTTTGTCCTCTTGATACTACCTATGAGGCCTAGTGCCCAAATACTCTTGCTAGGGAGTTGTGCCCTCTCAATACTACCTATGGGGCCTAGTGCCCAAATGCTCCTGCTAGGGCCTTGTGCCCTGGAAACTCTTCCTCCTAGACGGTAGAGGGGAGGCAGCCTTAGGAGATTCTGCATCTGCTCCCTATTCCATGGATACTTCCAAGCTTCTCATGGCTGTCACTCTGGATACCCTCAAAGGATCTCATCCTATCACGGCTTTTGTGGACTCCGGTTCCTCCGGAAACTTCATCTCGGCAGCTCTCGTTTCATGGCTCCAAATTCCTCTGCAACCAGTGCCTCAGCCGCTCTCTCTTACGGCAGTAGATGGTAATCGTGTCAGTAATGGTTCTATCTCCTACGTTACTTCACCTGTTAGGCTGACGGTAGGAGCTCTACATAGAGAGAGACGATCCAGTTTCTGGTGCTGCCCAAATCCTTTAACCCGCTAATATTAGGATTGCCGTGGCTTCGAATGCATTCCCATCAGTTTGACTGGGGTCATGCCCAGGTCACTGCCTGGGGTCCCGAGTGTCCTCTGAGATGTCTACCCTCGGTTTCTCCTCCAGATGCTCAGCTTGTCTGCCACTCCATTTCCGCAGACTCTGTTCTTTCTCCTTCTTTCGGGATGTATTTAGTAAGATTGAAGCTGAGACCCTCCCTCCACATCATCCCTGGGACTGCCTATCAAGTTGATTCCTGGCAAACAAGTTCCTAAAGGTCGGGTTTGCCCACTTTCCCAGCTAGAGACTCAGGCCATGTCTCAATACATCGCCGAATGTCTACAACGTGGATTCATCAGAAAATCCTCCTCCCTGACCAGAGCAGGGTTTTTCTTTTTCAAGAAGAAAGACGGTTCCTTACGTCCCTGTGTTGGCTATCATCCACAAAATCATATAACTGTTAAGAACCTGTTAGGAACCCCAGCAGCCAGCACCACAAAACCCGGAGTCTACTCAGAAGTCTGGCTTTCACTGGAGCCCCTAGTGGTGGGGACAGACTTGGCCGCAGACAGCTGAGGGTCGGGAGATGGGTACTGACTGCGGAGAACCAGAGGCGATGTCAGATTACAGCTGGGTCGGGGTCACAGGAAAAGGTACAGATCCAGGTATAGGCAAATAGGTCAAGGTCACAGGCAAAGGTTCGAGATCCAGGGACAGGCAAAAGGTCATACACGGAGAATCCAATCAAAAAGGTACACAGCAGCAAGGTACAGGAGCAGGCTATGAAGTGCAACACAGAACTATAACCAGCAGGGAGGCTAAGCCCTTATAAACAGGCACTGGCCAATGGGGGCAAGGAACAAATCTGCCCTAAAGGCTGTCATAATCAACACACCTGAGGAGTAGCACACGCGCCCGGCTGCACCTAATGCCGGGACACGGCGCTATGAACTGCAGCGTCCCGACCGTTACCTAGGCAATGGCCGGAACAGGAACCGGAAGTGACGTCCCGGTCATAGCGATGGCCGGGACGCAGGTGAGTGAGTTGCGGCGGCTGGGCACCGCCGCGGCTCGTAACAGTACCCCCCCCTTGAGGAGGGGTCAAGGAACCCTGGCATCCAGGTTTTCCTGGGAACCGTTTAAAGAACTCCTTGAGGAGTCTGTCAGCGTGCAGGCATCTCTGGGAGACCAAAGAGCATTCTTCTGGGCCGTAGCCCTTCCAATGGACCAGGAAATGGACCTGTCCCTGAACTCTCTTGGAGTCGAGAATCTTCTCCACAAAATATTCATGGGAACCATGCAATTTTACTGGTTGAGGTTTTGATGGTTTATGAGTTTGGAATCTGGATGATGAGACAACCGGTTTTAGGAGAGAACAGTGGAATGTATTAGGGATTCTTAACGAGGGCGGAAGCTTGAGCCTGAAGGCAACCGGGTTGATTTTCTTAATAATGGAGAAGGGTCCAATGAACCTAGGTCCCAATTTTTTGCAGGGTTGTTTGATCCTTATGTTGCATGTGGAGAGACAGACTTTGTCTCCTACCTTAAAAGAACATCTCCTGCGATGATGATCTTCAAAAATATTTGGTCGAGAGGAGGCTTGAAGCAGAGCGGAATGAACCTTCTTCCAAATAACTCTTAGACGAGAAACAGTGGGACGTATACCAGAGGAGCCAGATGACTTGACCTCAGAAAGGGAATTAGCCCTAGGGTGAAAGCCAAAATTCCAGTAAAATGGAGACATGCGGGTGAAAAAATGACAGGAATTATTGAAAGCAAATTCAGCCCATGGGAGTAATGAAGACCAGTTGCTATGAAATTTGGAAATGTATAATCGGAGGAATTGTTCCAGGGACTGGCTGACTCTTTCATTTGGCCGTTAGATTGTGGATGATAGGCGGATGATAAACTGATGTTGATGGCCAGGTGATTGCAGAAGGATCTCCAAAATTGGGCAATGAATTGAGACCCGTGGTCCGAAACAATATCCTCTGGCAACCCCTGGAGACGAAAGACATGGTGGATGAACAATGATGCCAGGTTCTGGGCATTAGGTAGCCCTGCCAACGGAATGAAGTGGGCCATTTTGCTAAATCGATCGACCACCACCCAAATAGTAGTATGACCAGATGAGCAGGGTAGATCCACAATAAAATCCATAGAGAGATGTGACCAAGGCTTAGTGGGAATTGGCAACGGCATGAGTTGACCTGATGGACAACTTCTGGCAGACTTGTTCCTGGCACAATTGCTGCAGGAGAGGACAAACTCTTTGACGTCAGAAGATAAGGTGAGCCACCAAACAGAAGACCTTCAGTGGTCTTGAAAATGCCTGGATGACCAGCACTTTTATTTTCATGGGCTTCAGACAACACAGCTTTTCTGAGGTGAATAGGCACAAACAATTTGCCCAACGGTGTGTCGGGAGGAGCAATTCTCTGGAACTGGCGGAGAGCAGCCCCTAGATCCTGAGTCAGCCCTGCATGGATAGAAGCTGAAGGAATGATAGGAAGCAGAACAGCAGGCGGAGCGTGAGAAGAAATGAAACTTCGGGAGAGAGCGTCCGCTTTAATATTCTTGGAGCCTGGTCTGTATGAGATCACAAACTTAAAGCGAGTAAAAAACAATGCCCATCGTGCTTGCCTAGAATTTAAGTGCTTAGCAGATTCAATGAATAGTAGATTTTTGTGATCCGTGAGTACGTGAGTGATCCGTGAGTACGGAGATGACATGGACTGCACCTTCTAGCCAGTATCGCCACTCCTTAAGTGCCCGTAATTAAACTCTGCAGAAGAGAATTTCCATGAAAAGTAGGCACACGGATGTAACTTATGGTCTCGAGGATCCTTCTGGGATAGAATGGCACCTGCGCCGATATCAGAGGCGTCTACTTCAATGACAAAAGGTAATTCTGGATTGGGGTGTCTCAAGACTGGAGCGGAGGCAAAAGCTGATTTTAAGGCTTCAAAAGAGGTTATGGCATCAGGGGTCCAATTGGTGGCCTCAGCCCCTTTCCGGGTTAAAGCAGTAATAGGAGAGACTAGGTCTGAAAAGGAATGAATAAATCTCCGGATGGCCTTCAGATTAGTTGGCCACACCCATTCCAAGATTGCTTGAACCTTGCTAGGATCCATTAAGAACCCATCCGGAGAGATAACGTATCCGAGGAAAGAGACTTTCTGGACCTCAAATTCACACTTCTCTAGCTTGGCGAATAATTGATGCTGCCGAAGCTTGAGGAGGATCTGTTTCACATGATGGCGGTGTTGAGCCAAGGACGGAGAAAAGAACAAGATGTCATCCAGGTATACCACAACAAAGTGGCCTAGGAATTCCCTGAGAACATTTGAGTATTGGGTCATCCTGCTTCAGCGTTCCTGTGTATTATTTGGCTTGTTATGACTTTTCCTTGCCCTCCAGTGTTTCCTTTTTGACCTGGCTTGTCTGACCACTCTATTGGATTCTCCCTGTGTATTGACCACTACTGGAAGTTACCAACCCGCCTTGTGTGGTTACCTGAAGAAGACTAGGGGTGCCTTAGAATCCGCACTTTCTACTTCAGCTGCATCAACTTTAGCAGGTACCTATTGTATCAGAGTTGTGACACTATACTCTGGCCATGACTACTGAGGGTACAGGTGAACCATCTGCTTGTGATCTACTTCTTCACCTAGCACAACGAATGGAGCAGCAAGAGACGGATCAAGCCCGCCTGCTTCAGTGTGTTGAAGGGGTTGTTACTCATCTAGACGCCTTACAAAGTTCCCTGACAGTCACGACTCCAGTAGTTTCTACCACTTCTGCTTCGCCTAGTGTGTCCATAGCCTCCACTTCCTCCTCCACCAGTATGTGTATTCTGGCACCAGAAAAGTTTGATGGAGATCCTAAAAAGTGCAGAGAGACGTTACAGAACCGGCTTACCTGACTAGTCTCTCTCATACCTCGCTATTCGGCTCAATAAAGGGCCGCGACCTGCGCCTCTCCCGTGGCAAAACCCATACCTCACTGCAAGGGTTCCTAATAAAGACTGGGGGCGTGTTAGACTCCGCACCTTCTACTTGAGCTGCATCAATGTTAGCAGGTACTTATTGTATCAGCGTTGTGACATGAAACTTCATCAAAGGATAACCATCAGAGTGCTTGATCCACTACCAGGGGATGAACCCATATCCTGATACAACATAGCTAATCGCACAGGGCAAACTTCAAGATCCTGACTGCATTGTAACGTGATCCTCTGTCCTTTACCAAGCGGATCAGTCTTAAACGTATGATTTGGATTTTGCCTCTGTCTCGTCGAACCCACATCTTGCACTCCTGTACTAGGTTGCGTTACCTCAAGCCACACTTCCACATCCTTACATCCAAGATCCATAAAAAAACAGCCCATCCTGCTTTATGTGGAATGCCTTGTCATAACTCCTCCACATGTTACTTCTAGAGCGAGTGTGCATCCCTTGAATCAAGTAAATGTATTTTATGACATTCATACGTTCCATCGGCCTGCTCTCTAGATAACACGCAGCAAAGACAATACCCTCCAATCACTGATACCAGAGCGTGACTTTGCTGTGGCCAGAGCGTTCTTTGCCTTATTTGTGATGGCAAACATATCCACAAAATGCCCAGTGCGAATCTCACCATGCACCTTACTTCTAATATACCTAAGAACGTCTGTATTAGAACAGCGCACCACATCATCACCCGCTATTTTGCCTAGGGAGCTTTAACTTGCATCCCTAGCACAGCGGCGGGCACAGCCCAACTTCTTTTCCAGCAGTCTCATTAACTTCTCGTACCAACTTCTGAATATTCTGGGAACCTCGCTGTCAGAGCAAGAAGAGCCTGGCTCCGAGCTACCACCAGAAACATTTCTGCTATGCTCACCGACTGCAGTGGGCCCTCGGTGACCATCACCAACCACTTGCAACAATGACCCTTGAGCAGA
Source organism: Mixophyes fleayi (assembly GCF_038048845.1). Taxonomy (NCBI): domain Eukaryota; kingdom Metazoa; phylum Chordata; class Amphibia; order Anura; family Limnodynastidae; genus Mixophyes; species Mixophyes fleayi. The sequence continues at coordinate 269,381,173 of NC_134403.1, forward strand.
TGTGGATGCGGCTTCCGCATTAAAAGCACGCCTGCTCCCATGTCTTAATGCCATCTGCCCGGTCGAACCTGCAGAGGAGTACACAGAAACAGAGCTCCCAGGATCAGGAGCAGCACTCCAAGAAACAACTGGCCGTGTTGAGTTAGCTGCAGGCTGAGCCATTTGCTGAACCATACTAGTTAAATTTGACGCAACCGGGCAGAAAGTAAACAGCGGAGCCACCAGGATGGACTCATAACCCAGTCCAGGACCTACACTGCCAGCAGCCAACTGCACAGTGCTATTGGCCCATGATACTGATGGGGTAAAAGCAGCTGCCTGCGTTACATCTGACCCTAAAGGGGATATAGCTGTTGAAGAAGTAGCATTCGAGTTATATAACCTATTGCTTTGACATGTAGGAACATCAAAATAGGGGCCATAGGCAGAGAGAGAGGGGATAGCAAGGAGGAAAAACAAAAGGTAAGGTAAATGGGCAAGGTAAAGAGTTGGCACCTTGATTAAATGGCAACCAACCCGAACTAACACTCTGCCAGGGAAAAGCGGGCTGTGAAAACGAGGGATAAGTTGCTCCACTAAAAGCCTGGCCTGTAGACCAGGGTGTAATGCCACGAGAAAGAGGGTCCCACGACGTAACTGATGGGGATGTATGAAAAGCAGTGCTCTGCTGCTGAATAGGCTTGCTAGCTAGCGTAGAGGGAAGAACCTGGGGGGTAGAAGAGGGAACAATCCGGTCGGATGCACCAAAAATTGTAGCTGATGATTGATTAGGGTGCATAAGGGGGGGAGAGAGAAGAAAAACTTGAAAGATGAGACGATGACGGGAGGTGGGGGGTTCCCACACTGGGGAGAAAAGAGATTTTGTGCTGCGGCCAAAGGAGGGGGGATAATTGCGGGCAGGGAGTTCCCAAAGACTTGTTGAAAAGGTTGTGCAACAGTAGCCATGGATACAGAAGGAATATGCGCTGAATTTAACAGAACCGTGTCAGCTGTATGTACAGCAGATACAGGGGAGGAAACACTATTATCAGAATTTAAGGGCACTAAATTAGGGGGTTGGATGGTGGAACACCAACAGCATGGCCACCACTGCTGTCAGGAATGTAATTTAAGGAACAAGAGACAGGTTTACTGTGAGATGAATCAGCATGTCCCCCCCCCACACATGCCAGTGTCATGAAGGGCACCATGAGGGGTTAACAGGGGGAGCAATGGCATTGCCCCTCCTGATGCCTCTCTTCGCTAGCCGCACAGGGGGAGAGAAGAAACAACCTGGCTCTCATTGGTGGCAGTGGGACCAGCCGTGGGCACTCCGCTGTTATAGCCACCGTGGGGATCGCATGCGCGACGACCTGATCCCTCACCTGCGTGCGTGCGCACCGCCACACGTGCAGACACCTTCTTTGCGGCGATGTGTGAAGCGGACCCTCCTCGCTTGACCAGCTCTCGACAAGCGAGGGGGGGGGTTGGGGAAAAGTTGCGGCGAGTCCTGTGCCTGGACTCGTTGCCCAGCCACAGAGAGACCCCGGGAAGACTCAATGAGGCAATGTGGGGCGACGTCTGCCTACCAGTAGTGGTAGATAAAGTAGACAAGTGGGGATACTTATCAAAAGAAGGGGAGAAAGAGGGGAAATAAGAGGACACCTTCAAAATAAGTGCTAAAGCAGAAAGAAAAAGAAAAAGGGGAAAGTGGGGAAAAATAAGAAAATAGCAAAAAATAAAATCTAATTTCAGGCAAAGGACCTTAAAACTAAAGGGGGAAAACAAGGAAACAAATGAGGTGAAAGATAGAGAGAGATTCTGCAATCAGCAGCACAGAGAAAAGCACAATAAAATACTTACCAACCAGGTCAGTCACGGCTACACTCATCAGAAACATTCCAGACAGCAAGAAAAAGCTAACTGTAACCACTATCCTTATAATACTTCCCTAGCAATAACCCCTCCCTAAGCCCTATCACTGATTGGCTGACCCTCACCCGAACTTCCCATGCTAAGTTGACTCTTGCTGAGCTCAATATTTTTCTCTGTTTAGACAACCTCAGCGTTTATGCTACTTCGGGCCAATTCCTGCCCTCTGTTATCCATCCTCCAAACAGTTGTTTTTTGCTTAGTTGCATTATATTGGCTACATAAAAGTATGCATTTATTTTTTTACAATTGAATGTGTATATATTTTTTCTATACAGAAGTTGTCTGTCTGGACCCGTTTGTACAACGTGCAAGGAAATTGTCTGGAATTACAGGCCCCTACTATTTGAATTCTGCTGTGAGATTTGAGTGTTCTTCAGGCTATTTGTTGAATGGGTCTGACATCGTAAAATGTAATCTAAACAGTCAGTGGGAACCTGAGCTGCCAAACTGCATTGGTAAGTATATGAATGCACAAAAAGGAAAAGTCAAAACAATATGGAATTATACAGCAGTTTTACAATTTCCTTCTCATTGCTGTAAAAGCAGCACATTTTCTCATACCATAATTTATGCAGATTGTTATGGTAGGTGGGACTTGATAGCTGACAAGATGTTGTACAGATGGATAAACAGAGAAACTACTTGCAATATGGTCAAGCAGACCCATTGAGCTTTCTTTTTTAAGTATATAAAATCCCCCCCCAAAAAACAAATATAAAAGCTCCCTGTAAAAGGAGGCTGTGTGTTAGTTAACATTTTAAGAGGGTATTACAGAATTGTTAGCAAAAATTAAATAATATCCTAAATAACCAATGGTTATAGTTATTAACTAACTCCAATCCTACACCTTGATTAGTTTTAGAGCTTTGGGTAATGTTTATTATTAGGTCTTGGATAGGCATTACTACCTATGGGCAGAGTTGGTACCTCTGTCCTTAATAAATAGGCTTCCCCTTGTTTTACATGGGCATCATCATCATCTATTTATTTATATAGCGCCACTAATTCCGCAGCCCTGTACAGAGAACTCATACACATCAGTCCCTGCCCCATTGGAGCTTACAATCTAAGGGCAATTTAATAGTAGCCAATTAACCTACCAATATGTTTTTGGAGTATGGGAGGAAACCGGAGCACCCAGAGGAAACCCATGCAAACTCGGGGAAAACATACAAACTCCACATAGATAAGGTCATGCATACCTTCCATCATTTAGAGTCACAAAATTGGGGCAAAATAAGTCACGTTCAATTTCAACCATATTCCGCCCTCAAATTCTGGAAAACTCTTCCCACTTTTATAAAGCCCCGTCTCTTTTTTAGCCCACAGATCGGGGTGTCCAACAAAATTGGAAATCAACATAGTTTTACTGCGGTGCCAAATTCTTCACCTTCTAACTGGGTTTACTCTAAATGACAGCTTTAGTGTTCACTGCTAATATTAGATGCATTTTTGCCATAAATTATGTGAGTTTCAGGTTACTGCCATAAACATTGCACATGATGTTGTAATGTCAAACAAATTGTTCTTCCCCCAATACAATTGCTTTTTTGAAGTTTACAAAGCCAAAAAACTGTTACTGGGATTCATAAAATCCCAGCTAGGGGGAGAGGACACAGTAGTAAAAACATTTCCTAGGTGTTAGTGCAGTTTAATGGTGTTCATTTTGTATCCTTTCACATCCACCACTTTATTTATATGTATACAAATATTTAATTTATTTTATTTTATTACAAAAAAGACTTTTGACATATTATCAAACAATGAGGGTCTGATTCATCAAGGCACATATTCTGTGCGCATCCCTCGTTTAGTATCATACACACGTATTTAGACTTTGTATACTCCCAAATTAATCAAGGCATGGTTCTCAAGATACGTATGTTTTTAAAATTGGGGTCAGGTCTACTGTGCTCTACTGCATAAGACACTGTAGGATACGTCCAATACTTATATGGATTATAAATTTGCTAAAGAATGCACAGGAAAAAAAACCCACTGAATTAAAGTCACTTGTTATTAACATAGGCATTAATCAGGTTAAAGAAAGTTTTTTGTTTTTTTTCTTTTCTCATGAAATACATTTATTAGAACGTCTACTGAGCAAAAAATAAATTTTTACAGTTGCTCCGGATTGCAAGCACATGTTGTAGCATGCATACAAGACTGTCAACACTAATGATCAGGACTTAAACTAGCCCTAGCTGGGGAAATAGATACAGCAGAAAAACAAGTAACTTTTAGATGCTTAGAGCTGGATTCGGATGTGGCTGCGTGTGCTTGAGTTTGGCATTCTGCTTCAGGGGAGGTTTCTGTCCTCCCTGAGCTTGCCTTAGGAAACCTGTGTTACAGTTTGTACCGCCCCAGTCAAACTCCCCACCTGCCACTGTCCTCGGAGCCCTTACTGTAAATTAACTATGGCAAAACGCCCCTTCCCTGCCCAGTTCACTCCTCAAAATCGTAGACTGTACTAAGTGTCCTTTGCGTTGAAAGACGCAGCGGACAGGGCTGTGTTTATGGCCGTATGTCCTGGTTCAGCGCATACGCAGAGTGATTTTGCGGTGATACGCTCAAAATCGGGAGATACGTGCTTGATGATTCAGGCCCATAGTGACTATAGTTTTAAACTCTAGCTTTACAACTGCATGACTTGTTAAGTGATGTGTTTTAAATGAATATCTATGTCCCTGTAAATCTGGCAACTATTCTGATAAATAGGACCAAATGATATTCTGCTCCAGTTTCTGGTTCTGATCTCTGTTTATTTTTCCAAATATGTTGTTTCAAAAGAAAGTTAGGCCCTGATATCACCTTCGAGTATAATGAGCCCTGAAACCTTTTCTATGGATTTATTACAATTTGTGTAAATTAGTGTTTCATTATATTAAACATTATGGATTACTGTATGGACATTTATAGGGGAGCAAATACCTTTCTGAATGGCATTAATAGCTCTTGTATTTTATCTAACAGCATAAAAATATTATTAATAGCATTTATAGATAAAGTTGCTGGTGCCCTAATCTAAGTGGTTACTGAAATTCACCCAATTTGGTTCCATTGATTGTTATTTTCTATTATATTAAAATGATGGTTATTATTTGTTTTACAGGTTTCTGTCGTTTTTCTCCTTATTTGTTTCCTGAGCTGGAAGTGCTTACTAAAGAAACACGTTTCATTGACGGCACAACATTGAAATTTGAATGTAAAGAAGGCTATAAACTAGAACCTGGTGTAAAGGACACTATTACTTGTGAGGGGACCAAGTGGTCTACTAATAAACCCTGTACACGTACGTACATATGTATTCTCTTTATTTAACTTATTAAACTGTTTTTCAAGACACAATTTGTTGATAGACGGTTTTAGTCCTGAAAAAAAAATCATTGAAGTAAAGCAGACATTTAGGCAAGGTACCCTCTACCATTGCTATTTGATAGCTATTGTATGTTCCAGTACTATAAAATACTTTAATCAACTTTGTTAGGCCTAGAGGGCTATTTTATTAAAAAAATAGCAATCCTTTATTTCGTCTTCCCAAAGCCTCTTCAGTTAGGTGATAGGTCTCTCCCAATAACTCTTTTAACTGTTGGTCATATTTGAGGAATGGGGCAGTCTGGGGGCTTCCCCATCATCAATCCAAAGCATAAGTCAAATAGCAGTTTGCTTCTCTTCGATAAAGTGAATACCCAGTGGTTCATTCTTCGTAAGCATGTACTTTATGACAATTCCGCTGGTTCTAGAGGCATATTGTGTTAGTATATAGGAGTGCTTTCGCCAGTGGTGGATCCAGGGGGGGGGGGGGGGGGGGCTTTCTTCCGACAGCTACACACTGTGCAGGTCCGTTCAGCAGTGACAGTGTGCTGCCCGGCGACTCTGATTGTGTTTTAAACACAATCAGAGCAGCGGGACAGCACACTGTCATTGCTGAACGGACCTGCACATAGTGTGCAGCCGCCGGCAGCCTTAGAAGTCGGAAAGGGGGCGGGGCCTAAATCGCCCCCCCTACATCACCAGGGGTATAGTCATTTCCTAGATCCGCCCCTGGCTTTCGCTTCGTCTTCTCTGCTGCTTGCTATGGCAACTGCAGCATGATCCCCAGTGATCTAGTGAGGAAACAGGAAGTGGGGGACACTTCTTGTCAGACCAGTAAAAAAAAAACGGACGCAGTACTGTTAGCTGCGCTCTGTGTGTATAAATATGTACTCCCACACTTTCCCTTCTCTGGCGCAAAACTTCACAAGTGGGGGGTTCCGACGTCAGAGCCCATGCAAATTTAACGTGCAAAATGAACTTCAGTTAATCACATTTAGAAACCTACTGTTTCTATGGGAATGTTAATGTCACTTCCGGTTTCTCTGCTCCTTGGGCATACTGAGATGTGTAGTTTTCAGTTCCCAAGGAAGCATTGGACTGCATGTAGCCAGTAGCTCCTCCTCTCCTATCTCTACACTCCCTGGACATATGCGCACAGGGTCTAGGGTTCACATATAATTGCCTAGTCTCCCAGAATGTCCAGGACACGCCAGAATTAAAGGGAGAATTTTCAGACTCCTGGGAGAGCAGGCAATTCTACCGTAAGGTGAGTGGGGACATTACACAGAGAGGGCAGAGACATTATAATGCAATTATCGTAATCTTACACATTTATCCTTGAAAAAGCGAATGACGTTGTCACGTTACATAGGCCAGTTCTTTTTATACTTGCCCTCTGTAACTCCCAGGGGACATATATTAAAAGTAGGGACGTATGAAGTAAGCATGCCTTCATTTATTTCTACATAAAAGAACGGTCAATATCACCATCTTCAAGCAATTGCTTTTAGTGTGATTATCTTTGTTTTTGGACAATATAACTGGGGCACGCATTGTCTTCTCTTTGTGGAATAGGACTAATTGTGTAAAACTCATGTGGTTGTTCATTTTCCTGAAATAATCTTACTAAAAGAAATGTAATGCTACATGCTGTCAAAATATAACATCAGTTTAATAGTAATTTGGTCCCAAATGTGTGTGTCCATTTTTGACAATCTTATGCCTTGATTAAACAGCCAGGTCATATTTGGCCCAGTTATTGTGGTTAGCTTTTCTTTGGCTATAAATATGAGTATCATTTGTGTATTTGTTTAACATAACTGGACTTGACACAAACACAAAGTGGTGGCAGACATTTTGTGGTCTAAAATAATAGTCATGAGAATGTAGATTAGAAACCAGTACATCAAGAATATTAGTCAGGCCTCACAAATATTATTCAGACCCTTTTCCTCGTTATGTCACTGGTTGAGTGAATGGATAGGCTATGTTAAAGAAAGTTATATTTGAATAAAGTAATGAAGTTAATCAATTATATAATAGTAGATTGTAGAATTAATATAATTATAATCTTTCCAGATAAAATGTTTAATGTATGTGTTTCATTGAAAGAATACTAAAGGGCATTAGATTTCTCCACTTCTAAATGTCTAAACTGCCACTTCTAAATCTTTACTTTGATCACTGTGAGCCCAAGCCATTAAGACATGTATCTGCCTGTTTTGAGCGTATCCTCTACAATATTGTTCTGCGCATGTGCAGATACGGCTGATTTTTTGTTAAAAAAAAGGCTTACTACAGCATATGTTTCAGGGGAGTGAACGTGGTGGCGAATGGGTGTATGAACATAGACAGTGTACAGTATGTGTGTTTCCGTGCAAGATACATTTCACCCATATCTCCTTCACCAGCAAGGGGTCTGACTGCATGGACTATCTGTAATCTAGGGGCTTTCCAACGCTGTCAGTGGGAAAGCCCCTAGGTTATAAATACAACTCAGGTCTTTCATATTTTATTATGCGGCGGTTGTTCCTGAATACAGAAACTAAGTTCTTGTTATCAGTGAGGGGTTTATTTTTTTTCTGAGCCGGATCCAGTGAAATATTTGGGGTTCTTCAAGATTCAAGAGCAGAAGATTCTTTTCCTTCACTTGTGGAATATTTTTTTCGGTTTAATTTTCATGGACAACTTCAGGACCTTGGATACGATTTCTTTTGAACAGCTACAGAACCTGAAATGTTTGGGGTTGTATTATGGACACAAGCCTATTGGATTAAAAGCTTACAAAATTGGATCCCTTACAGATGAAGAACACAGATGTTGGTAAGTATATCTGTGCTTTGTTTTTTTTGTTTTTTTTAATAAAATGATGTGGTATGCATGAGCAGTGTGGTTTATTTAAATATTATTTTCTGGCACTACATGGCTCAGGGTGTCAGCGCATCCTTGCACTTGTGGTTCTTCAAGTGCCAGCATGCCCTAGCTGCCATGGGTATGCTGGTGCTTGTAGTTCTACAAGCACCAGCATGCTCAGAATGTTATTTGCAGCCTGGGCTTGCTGGCACCTGTAGTTAAACAAAAATAGTGTTTACACCTAAACTATTCACTTTATTACCCCACACCCACCGCCCAGAGGTGTGGGAAGAGCCCTAGTGCTTTCAGCACGGGGCTCATAGCCGGATTAAGGGGGGGGCACAGGGGGCACGTGCCTCGGGCCCCCCTCTCTCTGAGGGCCCCCTGCCGCCCGTATGACTTCATCTGCTGTCAGTAATATACTGACAGCAATCGCACCAGGCCCCCCTCTCTCCGCGGCTGGCCCCCCCCTCGCCGCCCACATTACCTCTCCTGTCGATAATTAGCTGTCAGTTGCTGTCTGACAGCAACTGACAGCAACCGCGGCCATCTGACAGCTGACAATTGCGCGATGTGCGCCCACTCTATGTTAGCAGCACCGTGGCTGCTGTAATATCTAAAATGGCCGAAATGGAGCTGCTGCGCATGTGCAGATGCAGCAGCTCCTCCTCGACATGAAGACTCCAGAGACAGTAGGTGAGTGAAAAAAAATTATACTAGTCTAAAACTAAATATATATACAAAACCCTTAATAACATGGGTATTTCTTGATTAAATATGTAAAATGTTGCCACCTATAATAGTATGAGTACATTATATATATATATATATATATATATATATATATATATATATATATATATATATAAAATCTATCTTCTGGCTACATTTTACATATTTAATCAAGCAATAATCATGCTATGAGGGGTCTTCTTAAATATGATTATTTATTTTATCAGTAGTGTTTTAATAAATATACATTAAACATTAATATTAGGCTGGTAGAGCAAATTGAGTTGCAGATTATATTTTATTAATTATTAGTAAAGTAATTACTGAAGCCGTCTAGTTATATTAAAGTTCGAATACAATTGTAATACATTATGTATAATTTATATTTATATTTATTTATATACACATTTATGTAGTCTAATTAAAGCTTTAATATAAGTGGCAGGCTTCGATAATAACTTTAATAATGATTAATAAAATAGAGGGTCCTGCATGATTATTACAATATATATATATATATATATATATATATATATATATATATGACACATAAATATGCACAGATATACATAGCTACACACACACATATATAGTCAAAATTGGTGTTACGTTATCAATGTTTATTTTTTATGTTTAAATGTGCGGTATCATTGCTAGTTTTAATGTGCATTGTCAATGGTATTTTTAATTTGCGGTATCATTGTTATTTTTAATGTGCATTATAAATTGTATTTTTAGCGTGCGGTATCAGTGCTAGTTTTAGCGTGCGGAATCAGTGCTAGTTTTAGCGTGCGGTATCAGTGCTAGTTTTAGCGTGCGGTATCAGTTCTAGTTTTAGCGTGCGGTATCAGTGCTAGTTTTAGCGTGCGGTGTAATTGTTAGTTTTAGTGTACGTTATCAATGGTATTTTTAATGTGGGCTTTTGATGATTGCTTTAATGTACAGTATTTTAGTTTGTGTAAGTAATGATTTGTCTTATGCAGACAACTTAGGCGAGCCCCTCTGGGAGAGCTGTAAGTGTCATACTGTGGGCTGTAGATGATGTAGATGTGTCAATGCTTATAGCAGTGTTTCCCAAACTTTTGCAGTTCGCGGCACCCTTAGAGTCTCCATAATTTTTTTTAAGGCACCCCTCCAAAATAATTACAGAGCAGTCCTGTTTTAGAAGTAGTTGGGTCAAAAAATTGTAATAAGTATTTAGTATTTAGTTTGGGAACCGCCGGCTTATAGCCTTATACCCAATGTCGTTATTTTACATGCGTTTTATACAGAGGGACACAGAGTGTGTGGATGCAGAGGGGCACAGAGTGTGTGGAGATGATGCACGGGCACAGAGTGTGTGGAGATGATGCACGGGCACAGAGTGTGTGGAGATGATGCACGGGCACAGAGTGTGTGGAGATGACGCAGAGGGGCACAGAGTGTGTGGAGATGACGCAGAGGGGCACAGAGTGTGTGGAGATGACGCAGAGGGGCACAGAGTGTGTGGAGATGACGCAGAGGGGCACAGAGTGTGTGGAGATGACGCAGAGGGGCACAGAGTGTGTGGATGCAGAGGGGCACAGAGTGTGTGGAGATGATACGGTGGCACAGAGTGTGTGGAGATGATGCAGGGGCACAGAGTGTGTGGAGATGATGCAGGGGCACAGAGTGTGTGGAGATGATGCAGGGGCACAGAGTGTGTGGGGATGATGCAGGGGCACAGAGTGTGTGGAGATGATGCAGGGGCACAGAGTGTGTGGAGATGATGCAGGGGCACAGAGTGTGTGGAGATGATGCAGGGGCACAGAGTGTGTGGAGATGATGCAGGGGCACAGTGTGTGTGGAGATGATGCAGGGGCACAGTGTGTGTGGAGATGATGCAGGGGCACAGAGTGTGTGGAGATGATGCAGGGGCACAGTGTGTGTGGAGATGATGCAGGGGCACAGAGTGTGTGGAGATGATGCAGGGGCACAGAGTGAGTTAGCTGTAAATTATTCTTTGACAGAAATAGAATAGAAAAAAATATATAAAAAGATTATTTTCCCTTGGATTTATGTGTATTATTTTTGCCAACAACTTACTAAGTATGTCCGTCCTGACCTAAATACTTATTACGTTATTTTGACCCAACTAATTATAAAAAACGGGACTGCTCGGTAATTATTTTAGAGGGATGCCTTGAAAAAATTATGGAGACTCTATAAGGGTGCCGCAAACTGCAAAAGTTTGGGAACCACTGCATTAATTTTAGATCTTAGGGGCCCCCCTGTCTTAAGTGCCCCGGGCCCCCCAAAGCCGTAATCCAGCTCTGACGGGGCTGGGTTGTTAGAGGTGTTATCCCCACCCTTGATCCTATGTGAGGACCTCGTCAATAGCATGTCCTTGATTCTCAGTGACTAGTTTTGTAACTTATGAATTGACAGCTAGCTGGGGAAGTCAGGAAGAGAACACTCAAGTCTTGGTGTTATCAAGATGAGTTCTGGTTTATTCCACAAAGTACAATTACATTTATATTTCAGCTGTTATATTACTGAACTGCCTATAATGCATAAATTGTCACAAACATCAGCCCCCGCTAACCGCAAGCTATATGGGCAGATGGAAACACCTGCATCTTCTCTGCTAAATTCTAAGAAATTGCTTAACCGCAAGTCCTAGGCGTAAAAAGGTACTTCCTTTGTTATCAACATCATAACATTTTTGTAAATGTCAGGTATTGCTTTTGCAAAAAGCTGTTACATATTTGTAGAATATATTTTAAGCATCAAATGTATCTTTTAAACTAAGCATACAAAATGGAGTATATTTGGCCATATAGAATCACCAATCAATATGTCAATCTACTTTTCACAGGGTACCACTAGGGGGGGGGGATCTGTACCTCTTTTTTTTGCGGACCCCAATTTCCTAGGGAATCCAGCCCCGTGCTGACCAGCCTGGGGCTGGTTTGTCATTATGGCAGGGGGTACCCCATGCTGCTGTTTCCCCTGCTATAGTGCCAACAGCTTGCCTAGTGCTAGTTGAAGTAAAATTGGATGGACCCCACGCTTCCCCCCCCTTATTTTGCCCCTACCAGCAGTAGTCTGGCAGAACAAGGGTTAATATCGCTGGGAGGAGGGGTGTCACGCTTTTTTTAATTATTATTTATTTTTATACTATATTGAGCTGGCGGCTCTGTATTGAGCAGGCGGGTCAATGACATGTATGTACGTATCTCTATATATTAGAGATCTGACCAAACCCTGTGTTTTGGTTTTGATTCTGGTTTTGCCCAAAAATCCTGAAAGACTTTGGTTTTCAATCTGAATTTAATGAAAAATTGTGTAAAATTTTGTGATTCTGAGCTGTTTTGCTCCTATATTACTATTTATAGCATTAACATTAATTTACAGTCATTAACAGTTTATTTTATAATGATCTCTTCACAAACATCCAAGTTTTCAACAATTTTGGACAAAGGCTGCAGTAAGCTGGATGGCTTTAATTAGTGGCAGAGCAGCAGCACAAGTACATGACAGTTTAATAAAAGATACAATCCTTATCAGTGGTCACAGTGGAAATTTAGAAGTTGGGTATGGAAAATATAAGTGAATGAAGTGTGCTAGCATGATCTTTTTTTTTTTTTTTAAAAAAAAACACTTGTCCCATCTGTGCCCAAATAATTCCACCCCCCCCAAAAAAAATAATAATATGTGTCTGTGCATTCCCAACTTTCATTACTACTTGTGTTTTATGGTGGCTGCATCCTTGACATTCCCATTCTTAAGCTGTCTCTGCCTTCACACTTTACCCTTTACCTATGCCCCTGCACCATCTTTTGCCTTGTTCCTATTACCTATTCCCCTGTACCAAATTCTCCCCTGTGTTTCTCACACATCCCCCTGCACCTTCTTCTACCCTGTCTCTCTCACACATCCCTCAGTACCATCTTCTCCCCTGTCTCTCTCACATGTCTCCCTGCACTTCTTCTCCCCTGTCCCTCTTACATGTCACTCTGCCTACTCTCCAAGAGAGTAGGCAAGTATTAGTTGGTACAAACATGTTAGCGCAGTGAAATGACAGTTGACAAAAGGAAAGGGAAGGATCTCTCTATGTTGTAAAAATAAAGAGAGCTTTATTTAAACATCTTCTTCTCTCTCCAGCACAGAACTTAGATAAAATTAACTAAAGAATGAAGTCTCATCCTCCTGTGCAGTTCTGCAGTTCCAAACATTCAGTGTTAAAAAGGGGTTAACTTCTGACTTACTCATTTACATTGGCTTCTGGTCTCACATACTGTGGCATTCAAGCTCCCTATGGCTTTCTTTCTTTTTTTCTGGGGGTTCTCAAATACCAATATATTTTAAGTTGAAAAAATGTGCTTCTAGGACTTTGACTTAATTAGTAAAATTAATACATAAAACATAAAATAAGTAAATACAGAGCACAAAAAAACATTATATTGACATACCTCCAAACTGTCACGATTTCGGCAGGGCAATCGCGATTAAAGGGTTATGTCCCACTGTCCCAAGTTGAACAGCTTTGTCCAGATTGGGTTGTCATTTCGGGAGATATGTCCCATGCATAGCAAAGCAGCGGTGAATGGGTAGGGTTACTGCTATTGATAGCCATGGTATATTGCCGCAGCCGAAGTTACTGCCGGTGATAGCCATGTTATTGTTTGTGGCAATCAATTGATTTAGAGGGCGATGTAAGAAAAAGCTCTCTAGAGTTTTTGCCAGCAATAGGGCTTTTCATCCCTGTAATGAATGAGCCCTTCTGAACACCCTCTACATCCTTGGATTCCACAAGTTTAAAAGTTGGGAGGTATGAATTGGTTACAAAAAAATATTCATTTAATCTTCATCAACATTTATTTATATAGCGCCAGCAAGTTCCTTGTTATTGATATGTATGTGTTTGTTCTACACAGCTGTTGAATGTCCGGAACCAAATGTACCCCGCGCAAGGAAAATGCCTAGAAGTGTTGGACCGTACTTTTTCAATTCTGTTGTGAGATTTGTATGTGCTGCAGGCTATGTATTGAATGGATCTGACATTGTAAAATGTAATCAAAATAAACAGTGGGAACCTGAGCTGCCAAAATGTATTGGTAAGTAATTACTTCAAAAGTATATCAATCCACAAAAAAGTAGCGTGTATAATTCCACGATGTCAAGGACATTTTACAAATACCTTCTAATTGCTGTAAAGCAGCACACTGTCTTCTGCAATATGGTAGGGTGGACTTGATAGCTGACAATACGTTGTACAGGTGGATAAACAGAATGGGCCTGATTCATTAGGGCAAGTATCTGCTGATTTTGAGCCCATAGTGTGCAAAATCACTCTGTGCATACTCAGAACCGGCAGATACCATGATAGCGCACGGAAAGGGCACATACTAAAGGCTATGTTTTAGGGGGGTGTCCTGGGCGGACAAGGGCTGTTCTCCCCTAGTCGGTGTACATTAGGGGCGTGCCAAAGTCTAGTGTGCACAGCAAGCTCTACGGCCATGAAAGTAAGCTTCCATTTCTGCCGTATCTCTTGCTCCAGCTACTGGGTTAATCTAACGTGAGCCGAAGGGTTGGCCGGTGACCTGCCAGCTCTATACAGTGTAAAAAAAAGTTAATGTTTAAAAAAAAACAACGCTTTATTTCACCCGGATTTTGCAGCGACCAGTACTAACCTGGTAGCACTAGGGTTAAAACTGTTTACAGGGAGGACCCCACGCATTTTTTTTTATTTTTAAATCCTATATTAAAGTGGCTGTGTAGTAGAGGAAAGACAGAGCGGCCCTGCTCCCGAATTCAACAGGCAACAGATCTTCAGATCCGTGGCTTGATGAATTCAGCGCACGCAAAGTTATTATTATTATTATTATTAATTTTTATTTATAGGGCACCACAAATTATCCGTAGCGCCGTACAGGGACAAACAATGGCACAGTACAAGGTGAAAACAGCACAGTACAAGTAACAGTAAGCACTATAACTCTGGGGGCTCAGGCACAGCATGAAAGAGAGGGAGTGAGGGGAAAAGTGAGTATAGGCAGGTAACTATGGCCCAAGAGGGTGGGCACAGATGACAGGTTGAGAGTCACTGAGGGGAGCGGAGAGAAGCGAGAGGAGACATAGGGCAGAGGGACCGAGAGGAGGTGAGCAGAGTAGCTAGAGAGCGCAGTTAAAAGTGATGGAAACAGGAGGTAGGAGAGCCCTGCTCAAAGGAGCGAACAATCTAAAGGGAGGGGAAGACCGACAGACACATGGATGAGACGGAGAGACGGGAGAAACGGAGACGGAGTCGAGGAAGGGGGAGAAGGGAAGAAGGGATGAGAAAGAGAGGTAGCCGACCGGTGGGAGTTTAGGCATGAGACTGGAAATCTTTAAGGAAAAGGTGGGTTTTTAAGGTTCGTTTGAAAGAGGACAGATATGGGGAAGTTCTGATGGAGCGGGGGAGCTTGTTCCATTGGAGAGGAGAGGCGCGGGAGAAGTCTTGGATACGTGCGTGAGAGGAGGTAATCAGAGGGGAAGAGAGGCGACGATCATTGGACGATCGCAGTGAGCGGGAGGGAGTGTGAATAGAGATAAGGTTAGAGATGTAGGGAGCAGTGGAGTTGGTGAGGGCCTTGTAAGTCAGAGTGAGGAGCTTGAAAAGGATTCTGTAGGGGAAGGGGAGCCAGTGAAGGGCTTGGTAGAGTGGGGAGACAGAGGTGGAACGGCGAGAGAGGAAAATAAGCCTAGCAGCGGCGTTAAGTACAGATCTAAGGGGAGCGAGATTAGAGAGGGGGAGGCCGATAAGGAGAAGGTTGCAGTAGTCCAAGCGGGAGATGATCAGAGAGTGGACGAGAGATTTGGTGGCATCCTGGGAGAGGAAGGGCCGAATGCGGGCAATGTTGCGAAGCTGGAAACGGCAGGATTTGGCGAGAGAATGAATGTGAGGGGCAAAGGAGAGAGAGGAGTCGAGGATGACACCTAGGCAGCGGAGTTGGGGAACAGGGGAGATAGATGAGTTGTCAACAGTGATGGAGAGGTCAGAGGGGAAGGAGGTACGAGAGGGAGGAAAGACAATGAGTTCAGTTTTAGCAAGATTGAGTTTAAGAAATCTAGAGGACATCTAGGAGGAGATGGCAGAGAGGCATGCGGATACCCTGGAGAGAAGGGAGGGAGAGAGATCAGGAGAGGAAAGGTAGAGTTGAGTGTCATCAGCATAAAGGTGGTACTTGAGGCCGAAGGAGCTGATGAGTGCACCCAGAGAAGAGGTGTATAGTGAGAATAGTAAGGGTCCAAGGACAGAGCCCTGAGGGACCCCGACTGGAAGGGAGGAAGATGGGGAGAGAGAATCAGAGCTGGAAACAGAGAAGGAACGGTCGGCAAGGTAAGAGGTGAACCAGGAGAGGACGGTACCGGAGAGGCCAATGGACTGAAGGGTGTGAAGCAGGAGGGGATGGTCAACGGTGTCAAAGGCCGCTGAGAGTTCGAGGAGAATCAGGAGGGAGTAGTGGCCCAGGGCTTTAGCCGAGAGGAGATCGTTCGTAACTTGAGCCAGGGCAGTTTCAGTGGAATGGAGGGGGCAGAAGCCTGATTGGAGAGGGTCAAGGAGGGAGTGTTCAGAGAGGTAGGTGGAGAGACGGTTGCAGACAAGTCTCTCGAGTATTTTGGAGGCAAATGGGAGAAGGGAAATGGGGCGGTAATTAGAGAGTGAGGTGGGGTCATGGTTGGGTTTCTTGAGAATGGGTGAGACGAGAGCATGTTTAAAGGCGGAGGGGAAGATGCCGGTGGAGAAGGACAGATTAAAGAGGTGAGCGAGGTGGGAGCAGGTGGAGGCGGAAAGGGAGCGAAGAAGGTGAGAAGGGATAGGGTCCTGGGGGCAGGTAGAAGGGGGGGAAGAAGAAATGAGAGAGTGGACTTCCTCACCCGAGGTGGGGCGGAAGGAGAGAAGGAGTTGGTGGCTGGGGGGAGAGGGGGGGAGAGTGGAGGAAGGGCGAGAGGGGGGGTGGCGGAAGAGTGGGTGGAGGAGGAGATTTCAAGTCTGATGGCCGCGATTTTAGAGGAGAAAAAGGTGGTGAAGTCAGTGGCAGATAAGGAGGAAGGGAGGGGGGGAGGGGAGGGAGACAGGAGAGTGTTAAAGGTAGCGAAGAGGCGGCGGGGGTTGGACGACTGGGAGGAGATGAGGGATTTAAAGAAGGATTGCTTAGCGAGCGAGAGGGCAGAGCTGTAGGAGGAGAGGATAAACGTGAAGTGGAGGAAATCAGCCAGGGAGCGAGATTTTCTCCAGTGGCGTTCGGCAGTACAAGAGCATTTTTGGATGAAGCGGGTAAGTATGGAGTGCCAGGGTTGGGAATTGGAGCAGCGAAGGCGGATGGGCTGGGCAGGGGCGACCGCATCATGGTCGGAGGAGAGGGTTTGGTTATAGAGGGAGGCCGCCTGATTAGGGCAGGACAGGGTGGAAAGGGGAGAGAGGAGAGTTTCGAGAGAGTTGAAAGTTGAAATCCGTGCGGGAAATACTCAACACGGGTTACCCTCAGATTATGTGCACTAATGAATTGGGCTCAATAACTACCAACAATATGGTTAAGCAACAACTGAAACATTTTGTTCTATTTTTTTTTTTCCTTTTAAGTATGTTATATCCAAATTAAAACAAATGTGGAGGTGTGTTTGTTAACATTCTTAAGAGGATATTATAGAAACGTTTATCAAGAATGAAAAAATATCCTAAATGATCAATGTTTTTAGTACCCAACTGACTCCAATCCTATATATTTGTTACATGGTATATGAGGAACCTATGCAAAGACCAAAAAAAGAATATATGTTAAATTTAACAGTATGCAGTTTAATGAATGACATATGTTACATATGAATAAAGGTGAAAATACTTATTGTGGGATAATCTAAAAACTATTCCCAAAATGACTGTGCTTGCAAAACTGCATCCAAGGCCACTCTAAGACTTTAGTGGGCCTAGAGCAAATCCTTAGCTACCAACCTCTGGACACATTAGCGCACATCCCCAGTCAACCTAAATCACAACTGATCCACAAAAACCCAGCCCAACTAGGAGGTCAGGACCTTTTCGGCCACCACAATTTGTGAGTGTTAGTAGGTGTACAACTCTCACATCAGTCGGTCTTTATATCCCATTGGCCAAATAAAATTAGAGTAAGAAAAGAGCTAGAGTAGTTCTACAGCTTTGAGTAATGTTTATCAGTAGGACTTGGATTAGACCTCAGGCTAATGTTGGGTGTAGGGTCTAGGATTGACATTCTGGTATGTGCAGATTTAGGATTTGTGCTATTTATAGGGTTGATATTAATACTGTTCTGTTATATCAAACATACCTTTATTTTGAAACAAGGAGTCTTGTGTCTTCCTAGGACAGAATTGGACTAAAAAGCACTCTTATGGTTTTTTCAGTCCAGCCTCTAATATTGGGAAGTCTTGAGGGTAAATGTATGAATCTCCGGATTCTTCATCTCCGGCGTGTTCAGCCTCTTCAGCGCTTAAATTTAAAGCGGCGCTGCATTGTAAAGGGAAGTTTCACTTTATAATGCAGCGCTGCTTTAAATTTAAGCGCTGAAGAGGCTGAACACGTCGGAGATGAAGAATTCCGGAGATTCATACATTTACCCCTTGGTAGGTGAAAGTCATATTAGCCTTTTACCCCTTTATTAAAGTGACCCTGATTGCAACAATCATTGGTGCAAATTAAAAAGGGAAACACTATCTGATATGATCCTCCATTAAAGACTGTTTGGTGATGATGTCACAGAGAAAAGACAGGGGCTCATTGGAGTTAGAAGCAAAATTGCAGCTAACGGGTGCAAAGTTGCACCTGCACAAATCACGTTGTGAAGCAAGGGATATAAATTCAGTTTATTATTGCATGTAGGGAAGATACTGCCTGCTTGTGTATGTTGCAAACAAATACTGGGCAACTTTATTTTAAATGTCTGTATCCTGTATTGTTGGGGTGCTATTTGAAAAAAGGATAGGTACATGAAATTTAGAAGCCCTAACTAGCCCTGGCGTCAAATCAATAGCACCCACATTTCATAATTATTCTGCCCTCGCTTCAACCATCCTCAATATCAAATTAATCGTTTTTTATGTAATAATAGAACTATTTCCCCAAACCAGTAAATTAATAGCATATACAATTAGTAAATAGACCCATTTCCCCCCAAACTGCCTCAAAATTAAGTTAATAGTATTCCCATTTCATAAACAAACCTATCCCATTCCCCACCGAAAAAAAACAGCCCGGACAATGCTTTAATAATATTTACATTTAATAAATATATCTATTTCCCACAATCAACCCAGAATTCAGTTAAAGTTCCAATCACCTCAACTTAAATTAATAGGCCCCACAATTAAGTTAAATAGCCCCACCATCACCCCACACATAAACTAATAGCACACATCATTAAATATTTAACCCCACCCACACTCCACCGTTAAATTAATAGTACACCCCAACACACATTAAATTACAATAGCCCCCGTCCGTTGTCTCACACTTACATTCTTCCATTCCTGCTGTGTTGTAGAGGCAGACTGTCTTCTGAATGCCTCTTTTGCAGTATATGCACACATGGGACGACACGCAAGTCAGGTGGTGCACGTCCAATGTACATGGGTCAGGTTGGAAGATAGGAGGAGGCGGCCATAGAGAAGAGGAGGAATGCACAGGCATAGTGGAAGGGAGGTAGGAAGAAACGGATCATACGATCCGTGTCCGCATGATGAATGGTGGCTGGTCCTGGAGGAGGGGTCAGGGTGGGTAACGGGGGAGGGGCATATTTTGTCCTGCCGGATTCTAAATGTTGGGGGGTATGCAATAAATTATGTGAGTTTTGGTTTATTGTCGCAATCATTGCACATGGTACTGATCTGTCACATAAACTGCCCATTCCCCACTGCATTTTGAAAACTGTTACTGGGATTCACAGAAGCAACTTCAAAAGGTATTTCTGGTTCTCAATAATAAAAAAGCACAGGCATATTTTGTGGGCAAATATTAACTTTATTACATATGTAATATACAGATGGAATTATCTGGTAACAGCCTTTAACACTGCACTACCACCTAAGAAAATGTTTTACTAACCTATCAACTCCCCTAGCAGGAGCTCCAGGAAATGGCTGATGAAGCATTTAATACAGAACGGATACATTTAAGTTAAGCTTGCCAACTTTAAATGGCGGCAGGGGGATTGTAAGCAGGAAGACTAATCATGAGCTGCAATCTCTTCATTACTGCAGCTAGGGGGATGGGGCACATTATTATTTTCCTAGGTGGTAGTGCAGCTTTAATGGTGTTCAATGTGTTTTCACACCCACTTTACCCTAATATTTAATTTATTTTATTAGCGAACATAATTTTAACATAACTGAATTTACTGTAATATTGATAAACATGTAGTGACTGTCACAAACACCCCAGCATGTCTAAGATACAGCAATCTGAACAGCTGGTCATGACTGGTGTTATCTTTAATTAACAATGAATACACCTTTTCTGCCACCACAAATAATTTATTTTGGTGTCCTTACGTTCACCAGAACCACTTATTAATGTTTCACACTTAAATCACATACACATTTAGCATGAGCCTCCCTGGGCTTCGTAAGTTCACAAAGAATCGGGTGTTGTATAATGTAATACACTGCCTGTATTGTATTATACAGGTGGTGGGGTCGGCCATTGCCACTTTAAAAGCGGCATTTGCACTCAGTCTATTACAAATTACGTCATTTCTTTATTTAGTTTATTCTCACAGTCAAATTTTACATCTGTAGTTCGTTACAGCTGCCAGACAGAATGACTGCCTGCTATATGGCAAGTCTACATTCTCATACTACCGATGGTATTGCTTTCGGGCTTAATTTGTAGTGCTTAAGTGTGTCGGCTTTGTCAGAGCCGATGACACCACTACCACCAAAAGAATCATGGAGAACACACTAGATTAAATTTATTTAATCTGAAAAATGTTCCCAAGGCTTATTCACAAAAAATAATAACAAGACAGAATATGTTACACAAATAAGTTTCAGAAAATAAAATAGGAAATAAAATCAGGGTTACTACTTACTAGTTAAAACCTGGCGTGTAGGGGAACACAATTTAGAAGTATAGAACATTTCAGTCTTGATAAACTCCCTCAAGAAAATGAACACTGTACTACTGATACAAGGGATTTTTAAACCATTTCTTGTTGGCTCTTTACCCCCCACCTTAAGAATTTTATTTTCACCTAAGTTAGATGGATGCCCAAAATGACACAGGGCTTTCGAAGTAAATTATGGATGTTCTGAGACCTGGCATTTTCCGAAGTTCTCTGCTCATTCAGCCTGGCTAAGTCTAACTCCTCTGCATACACAAACTACTCAGAGATCTTATCTGTCTCTGGGCCTGGTTACTTTCAAAAGACCATTGACAATTGCCTAGGTTAGACTCAGGTCAGTTAACCAAATACACTTTGAAAGGTTACATAAAATATTCACAGTGTTATACATAAATTCAACAGAAAATAACAATCAGTGATTAGATAAACTACATTTCGTCACACTTGCTCCTAACCTAGGGCATGGAGAACTGTGAACTGTTACTGTCTCTCTTGCCCATTCACCACTTCTGCCCCTTGACGCGAAAGGCCATCTGGGTTTCCATGTCCTGCGCCCTTCCGGTGCTGAATGGTGAAGCTGTGTTGCTGCAGAATTAGACTCCATCTTAGCAGCTTTCCATTATTCCCAGAAACTAGAGATGGGCGGGCTCAGTTCCCCGAGATCCAAATCCTACCGAATTTAGGGTATCCGAGTACCGAGCCAAGCAGTATTCATTTTTCTGAGCTCGGATCTCGCGAGATTTGAAAAGCATAAATACCAGCCTCCACAGCAATCTATCGCCATTTGACAGAGGGAGAAATCGGGGTTAGGTCACACTGGCTATATCAGCGCAGGGACAGTGATTGATTGTATTCAATACCATTGAAAGCTTAATACCATTTGTTACAGCAGTAAGAGGAGAAGAGAGGAGGGTTTTTGTTCAGTTTCTGGCACTCCAAGTGCTTTTGGGGTGTCCCCCATTCTTTTGCAGAAATTTATCTGGCTGTGAAAAAAGTCCTATTTTGCAGCAGTGTAAAAAAAAATATATTTAGCACTCCCATTTGTTTTTGGGGTGTCCCCCATCCTTTTGCAGAAATTTATCTGGCTGTGAAAAAAATCCTATTTTGCAGCAGTGTCAAAAACAATTTGTAGCACTACACTACAAGTGCTTTGGGCTCAGAATGGATTCAAAGCAGTCCACATATGAGCAAAATGAGCAACCAGGTTCTGTCACCAGTCCTGATGGTAGTGTTCCTAGTACGTCATCTGGGAAAGGTGATGTCAAACTACACCGTCTTTTGAAATCAGGCAAAAAAACACACACCAAAAAAAAATCTACGGTGTTGAAGCGAAAAAGAAGTGTAACTGAGGGAAAGTTAGCTGCCGATAAAAAAAAAATTGCCAACAATGCAGTGGCAAAGAGAGAATGAGGCCTTCGCCTTTCTCTATTAGTGGCAGACCCAAAAATGTTACCGAGCCTACAAGTGGTGCACAAAGCCAAGCTGCAAGATAACAGTTCGGCATTAGAGGATAATGTTTGCTCTGAATAAGAAATGACACCAATCCCTGTGGAGAGTCCATCCAACAGTGGTATGTCTAATCGTGAGCATTCTATTAGTGTACCCATAAAGAAGGGCCCTTTCAGCAGTTCTGCTGATGTGTGCCTGAACAGCCCGAGAGTAGCCGCTGATACACAAATTGAGGATGCCACTTTGGAATTAGAAGAGGATGAGGGAGAGATTTGTGTAAGCGACTGTCACGAGCCGCGGCGGTACGCCACATCCTGGCATGATCTAGCAGCCGGGCGCGTGCTCTATTTCTATGCTCTGTTTTTATTCTTTGGGATTATCCTTGTTGCATAGATGCAGGAGGGTGTAGTGACATCCTCCAACACCAGGGGGAGCTCTCTTATTATTTAAACTGGTTAATTTATATTTTTATACATGCTTCCTAGTTATGTTATTACCTATGCCAGTTCTAGCTAGTGATTAATTATCAGCCTCCTGAGGCTGATTGTCAGCCCTGTTCTCCTCTGTCCTGATTGGCTCTCAGTACTATTTTAGGCAGTGAGGTCTGAGCTTCACTGCCG
The DNA here is from genome assembly GCF_038048845.1 of Mixophyes fleayi. Classification (NCBI taxonomy): domain Eukaryota; kingdom Metazoa; phylum Chordata; class Amphibia; order Anura; family Limnodynastidae; genus Mixophyes; species Mixophyes fleayi. The sequence continues at coordinate 269,404,154 of NC_134403.1, forward strand.
GTTATAGCTTCCAGTTCCCTGTCGGCTTACCTGCTCCTGTGCTATTTGGTGTAGCCTTCTGGATTGAACTACTGTGTATGACCTTTGCCTGTTTCTGGACCTTGAACCTCAACTTGTTACCCCGATCTTACGCCTGTCTCTGGACTCAGAACCTGTGCCTGTGACCCCTGACCTTGGTTCGTTCCTTGGATACGTTGTCTGTTGTCTGCCATAGCATTCTCTACCTGGGTTCTCCTTGGCCAGTACACATCTCATGACCCTCTGTTTGTCTGCAGCCAAGTCTGTCCCCACCACTAGGGGCTCCAGTGAACACCAGACTTCAGAGCAGACTCCGGGTTTTGCTGTACTGGCTGGAGGGGTTCCTAACATTATAACCGGCCGACATACTTGGGATTTACTTCCATGGATTCTACTCCTCCTTCCCTTGCACAAGTGCTGGCTAATCAACTGCAGGCTCAATTTCAGATTGTTCAAGACATTTCTACCAGATTGTCTGTACCGGAACAAGCGACAGATTTTCTGGCAACCGAAGGGATTTCCACAACTTCAGGGAAAGTTGCAAATTATATATCAAGCTACGTCCACTGTCTTCTGGTTCGGCACAGCAGCGAGTGGGTATTGTTATATCACTGTTGCAAGGAGATCCACAAACCTGGGCATTTGGATTGTGCCCTGACAGTCCTGAATTGTTATCTGTAGATTCCTTTTTCCAAGCCTTGGGTCTCCTGTATGACAATCCTGACAAAGTCGCTACTGCTGAGTCTAAACTTAGATCTTTGAAACAGGGGCGTCATTCTGCTGAAGAATATTGTACTGAATTTCGCAGGTGGGCCTCAGATTGCGAATGGAATAATCCAGCTCTCTGCAGTCAGTTTCGTTTGGGACTTACAGAACTAATAAAGGACATATTGGTGCAATATCCAGCTCTTGATTCTCTGGAGTCCTTTATGTGTGTGGCAATTCGCATTGATCGGCGAATAAATGAAAGAAGACTGGAAAAGGAATTTCATCCGCAGACCTTTTTCCTTATCTCCAACTCCGTTAATACCGGGGATACTAGAAAAGTTAATTTAGGCATTTACCTTGTGCAGAATAAAAATTCCCTCCAGTTACCTGCCCAGATTTCCCTGGTCTCTGGGAGTGTTGATGTCCTAGCTTTCATGGACAGTTAAATTAAAAGTTCCAGTATCTGTTTGTGGTTTGGATGGCCACCTAATTAAGGGCGGAAGCGTGCTAGAGAGTACCAGCTCTCTTACCCTGACAGTGGGAGCACTACATAAGGAAATGCTGTCATTCTACCTTATCCATTCGCCCACATACCCTGTGGTTCTGGGGTACCCTTGGCTTAGCAAGCACAACCCAGTCCTTGATTGGTTCGCAGGAGAACTGGTGGCATGGGGGAAAAACTGCCAAGGGACATGCCTAGCAACACCCGTTAAGGTTGCTACTGCTTCAGTCAAATCAGGTCTCACACTCCCGCTGCAATATCAAGATTTTGCTGATGTTTTCTCCAAGCAAGCTGCAGATACATTACCACCACATCGCCCGTATGATTGCACTATTGATATTCAGCCTGGGAGTAAATTTCCTAAGACTCGTTTATATTCTCTTTCCGTGGAAGAGACCAAAGCCATGGAGAATTATATTTCTGAGGACATGAAAAAAAGGTTCATTAGACCTTCTCGTTCACCCCTGGGTGCCGGATTTTTCTTTGTAAAAAAGAAAGAAAGAGATTTACGACCTTGCATTGATTAAAGAGGTCTGAATCAGATCACCATTAAAAACAAATATCCTCTGCCACTGATTTCTCAGTTGTTAGACCAATTAAGAGGTGCTTCGGTATTTTCTAAAATTGATTTACGTGGAGCGTACAATCTGATACGCATACGGAAGGGCGATGAATGGAAGATCGCTTTTAACACTCATTCTGGACATTACGAGTATTGTGTTATGCTGTTTGGTCTTTCTAATGCGCAAGCCGTGTTCCAGGATTTGATCAATGGTGTACTACGAGATTATCTGGGTAAATTTGTCATTGTGTATCTGGCTGACATCTTGATCTATTCCTCACCTTTGCCCCAACACCGGGAACAAGTCCGTTTGGTACTACAGAAACTTAGAGACTATCATCTATTTGCCAAATTAGGTAAATGCGAGTTTGAAGTCTCCACTGTGGCATTCTTGGGGTATTTCATTTCTGCCAACGGATTTACGATGGATCCAGCCAAAGTCCGAGCCATCACTGATTGGAGCCTTCCCAGTAACCTAAAAGCCATCCAAAGGTTTCTTGGGTTTGCTAATTACTACAGAAGATTCATTCGCAATTTCTCAGTAATTGTGGCACCTATCACTCAATTAACTAAGAAAGGAGATGATCCAGCAGTATGGCCGCCAGAAGCTGTCAAAGCATTTGATACCCTAAAAAAGGCCTTAGTTTCTGCTCCTATCCTCAAATATCTTGATACAGAGCTACCTTTCATTGTTAAAGTGGATGCTTCTGAGGTTCGGGTGGGGGCAGTTCTATCACAAGTGTCCAGTTCTGATGAAAAGTTACACCCATACGCATTCTTTTCTAAGAAATTCTCAGCAGCAGAGATAAATTATAATGTGGGAAATCGGGAGTTACTGGCCATTAAATGGGCATTCAAAGAATGGAGACATTGGCTGGAGGGCGCTAAGCATAACATCACGGTGTACACGGATCACAAAAATCTCCAATACATCGAGACTGCTAAGAGGTTGAATCCCAGACAAGCGCGCTGGGCTCTTTGCTTCTCTCAAATTAATTTTGTGATCACATATCGCCCTGGTTCTAAGAGTTTGAAGGCGAATGCCTTATCCAGAAGTTTTTTACAGAAACATGAGGATCCCCTTTATTACACTCCTATCATACCTTCTCAAACCATTGTTTCAGGGATAACTCAAGGTTTGGCAACCCAGTTACAGGCGGTTCAGGATCAGGCACCAGCTTCCATGTCTCCCAATTTGTTCTTTGTGCCAGTTGGTCTGAGACAGTCTGTCTTGTCTGAGGTCCATGACAGCAAAATATTTAGACATCCAGGTATCACCAAGACTATCAAATTACTCTCTCGTTCTGTTTGGTGGCCTTCTATGAAGAAAGATGTTAGAGACTTTGTACAGTCCTGCGAGATTTGTTCCAGGGTGAAAACACCCAGAGATTTGCCCATGGGACAGATGATGCCTTTACCCATGCCCAGTGTTCCATGGACCCACATCTCCATGGATTTTATTACGGATTTGCCTTTGTCTAAAGGGTGTAATTGCATTTGGGTGATAGTCGATCGCTTTAGTAAGATGGCTCATTTTGTTCCTTTACCTAAGCTACTATCTGCTAAGTCTTTGGCTCCTCTGTTCATTCAAAATGTTTTCAGACTACATGGAATACCCACTAATATTGTATCAGATAGAGGTACTCAATTTGTGGCCCAGTTCTGGAAATCATGTTGTGCCTTGCTTGACATTCTACTAAGTTTTTCATCAGCCTATCACCCACAAACTAATGGACAGACGGAAAGGGTAAACCAGTCTTTGGAACAGTATTTAAGATGCTACATTTCTGAATTACATGACAACTGGGTAGAATACCTGCCATGGGTGGAATTTGCCTACAATAATTCACCACACTCTTCCTCTGGTTATGCCCCATTTTTCTGCATTTATGGGAGACATCCCAAGTCTGTTTCATTTTCTGACATCATACCACCCACCCACCCTGAGATCGGACACATTGCTCATTCTCTGAAGAGAATTTGGAAAAAGATAAACTTATCTTTGAAGCAAGCTGCGTCTCGAGCCAAGTTATTTAAGGATCGCTTCAGACGTCCTTGTAAGTTCAAGGAGGGGGATAGAGTATGGCTCTCCACTAAGAACATCAAGCTCCACCAACCTTCTTTTAAGTTCGGACCAAGATACATTGGTCCATTTATGATCATCAGGAATATTAACCCTGTTGCTTTTCAGTTGGAACTGCCCAACTCTTCAAGGATACCCCGTACATTCCATGCATCCTTATTGAAGCCAGCTCTTACTTCCCGGAGGTTTCCCAGGAAACAGCCAAGCAAACCTGCCCCAGTGATAGTGGATGTCACACGGAATTTGTGATCGAAAAGATTCTTGATTCCAAATGGGTACAACGCCAACTCCACTATTTGGTTCACTAGAAGGGCTATGGCCCTTGTGACAGACCCGGGCCTTATATTGAGAATATCCTGCCAACCCGGTCTGTCCTCAGTAGGCCAACTGAACAACCATGGCCCACTCTGTTATTAAATGCCGCCCGGTGGCCAGATCTGTTATTGCTGTGGTGTCCAGAGAGGGAGGGGAGAGGCAGCTCACAGGAAATGGGAATCAGCTGTGGACCCTGTGACATCAAAAAGTAGTGGAACGGGTTAAAAAGAGGAGGGTCAGGACCTTATCTAAAATCAGGAGGGGGTCTCTCCCTGTTTGCTAACTATTGTTCTAGCAAGTCTGCAACACAGTCCGAATGGCACCATCACCGCAGGGGGGAGACCACTGATGTCATGCACTATTTCCACCCCTGTTGCCACCCAAACTCTCCACACCACCAATCAGAAGAGGACAATGAGTGGGGGGTTGTGGAAGGGACAAAAGGGGAGCTGTCTGGGGGAGGGGGGAGTTGTTGGAGAATCTTGAGACAGTGAGGACTTGGACTGTTGGAGAGTAACCGTATTCTCGCAGGGCCTTAAAGGAATGCTTAAGGCAGGAGCTTCTTGACAGAGATCGGACAGTGTACCTCTAGGACTGATTCTGTTACCACTCCATCGGGAGACACTCGCAGATTCTGGGGAATTAGTGAGCCTACATCGGTAGGGAGTCTATACCCAGGGTCCCACCAAGCTGGTGGAGAGTTGGCCGAGCGGCTGGGATCAGCAAGATACACAGACCCCCCTTAAGGATCAGAAACCGTGGCCCACTTGGATTGTCAGCTGTGGATTTTATTACCAGGAGTTTGGGCCTGCTAGGACTCTGTGCTTGGAGGTAACCTGCTGGGGACTTTGTTGGGGAGTTTTAACTTGCACTGGTGATTTTCTGACACTTGCTATATTTGTTGGGGGAACAAGTTTCTCCTTGGGGAGCACTGTTGTATTTTACTAAGTGTGTACACTTTGTTTAATAAAAGGGATTATTATTTCTTTCCTGTCTCCTTACCTGTGTGACCTGTGAACCTAGAGGACAGGGTATCTAGTGAGCTTTGGTTCTAACCCCGGTGTCCTCACAGCCCTGAAGAAAGATCATGGATACCTGCCAGGAACGTGCATGCCAATGAGTTAAGAAGACCTTTTCATTTCCAGATAAGCCTAGATTAAGGGGTTCCTTAACCCCTCCTCAAGAAGGGGGGGGTACTGTCACAAGCCACGGTGGTATGCCACATCCTGGCGTGATCTAGCAGCCGGGCGCGTGCTCTATTTCTATGCTCTGTTTTTATTCTTTGGTCTTATCCTTGTTGCATAGATGCAGGAGGGTGTAGTGACGTCCTCCAACACCAGGGGGAGCTCTCTTATTATTTAAACTGGTTCATTTATATTTTTATACATGCTTCCTGGTTATGTTATTACCTATGCCAGTTCTAGCTAGTGATTAATTATCAGCCTCCTGAGGCTGCTTGTCAGCCCTGTTCTCCTCTGTCCTGATTGGCTCTCAGTACTATTTTAGGCAGTGAGGTCTGAGCTTCACTGCCGGTTATAGCTTCCAGTTCCCTGTCTGCTTACCTGCTCCTGTGCTATTTGTTGTAGCCTTCTGGATTGAACTACTGTGTATGACCTTTGCCTGTTTCTGGACCTTGAACCTCAACTTGTGACCCCGATCTTATGCCTGTCTCTGGACTCAGAACCTGTGCCTGTGACCCCTGACCTTGGTTCGTTCCTTGGATACGTTGTCTGCTGTCTGCCATAGCATTCTCTACCTGGGTTCTCCTTGGCCAGTACACATCTCACGACCCTCTGTTTGTCTGCAGCCAAGTCTGTCCCCACCACTAGGGGCTCCAGTGAACACCAGACTTCAGAGCAGACTCCGGGTTTTGCTGTACTGGCTGGAGGGGTTCCTAACAGCGAAGAGGGCACTAATGATGATGTTGATGATTATGATGCAGACAGATACCAAACTGCCTTTGTCCATTTCTTTTAATATTCTAATTCTACAGTCTTTGCAGGCTGCTTCTTTTCTATTTTAATACAAGTGGATGGGGGGGGTCTGATGCAGACAGATACCAAACTGCCTTTGTCCATTTCTTTTAATATTCTAATTCTACAGTCTATGCAGGCTGCTTTTTTTCTATTCAACTACAAGTGGAGGTCGGGGGGTCATAGACAGCCACCAAACTACCTTGGTCCATTTATTTTTTATATTGTTCAGTCTATCCAGGCAGCATTTTTTCTATTTTACTCCTAGTGGAGAGGGGATCTGATGCAGACAGATACCAAACTACCTTGGTCCATTTATTTGTTATATTGTTCAGTCTATCCAGGCTGCTTTTTTTCTATTTTACTCCTAGTGGAGGGGATCTGATGCAGACAGATACCAAACTACCTTCGTCCATTTATTTGTTATATTGTTCAGTCTATCCAGGCTGCTTTTTTTCTATTTTACTCCTAGTGGAGGGGATCTGATGCAGACAGATACCAAACTACCTTGGTCCATTTATTGTTTATATTGTTCAGTCTATCCAGGCTGCTTTTTTTCTATTCAACTACAAGTGGAGGGCGGGGGGGGGGGGGGGCTATAGAGACAGAAACCAAACTGCCTTTGTCCATTTCTTTACATATTTAACTATAAGTGTAGGTTGTAATATACACCCAAAGACGATGGCTGCATTGCCAATATGCATAGATGGAGAGGAAGACAATCTGGTTGTGTATAGAATTAATGAAGGCCTACCTACCAGGAATTAAACTGTTTTTTTGATAATTTATTAGCTTTACAATTACATTACTTATCCAAGAAACAGGTGGTACAATAAATTTGGGGATTTTAGGCCCAAAAACATTGATTTTCCAACAAAATAGCAAAACAAAAACAAACAAAACCAAAACCATAACCAAAACACGCAATGGCGGTTTTGCAAAACCAAAACCAAAACACGACGGTAATCCAGATCCAAAACCAAAAACAAAACCAAAACACGGGGACCAGTGACCATCTCTACCAGAAACTCTATTCAAATTGCTTAGAGGATTATGGTCTGTAATAATGGTGAAATTCCGTCCATACAAGTAAGGCTGTAGCTTTTACAGTGCCCATACAATGGCGAAGCACTCCCGTTCAATGGTAGCATACGCCACTTCCAGGGGAGTGGTTTTCTACTTAGGAAAATTATAGAGTGCTCCTCCCCCTGCTCTGTCACCTGGCTAAGAACAGCTCCTATTCCATATTTAGACGTGTCGGTCTGTACTATAAACCTCCATTTGAAATATGGGGCCTGTAGAACGGGGACTGGGCCAAAGCAGATTTCAAAGCTGTAATTGCATTATCACAGTTCTCTGTCCAATTAGTCACCTGTGGTAATTTCTTTTTTGATAAGTCAGTCAGAGGTTTGGCTAGGGTACTATAATGGGACACGAATTTTCGATAATACCCAGCTGTACCTAAAAAAGACATGACTTGCTTTTTCGTGGTAGGGGTTTGCCACGCCTCTACCTTGCCCGGCTCTGGGTGGAGGGTACCTCCCCCTACACGGGGCCCCAAGTACTGCACTTAACGCATGCCAAGCTGGCACACCTCTGTCTTGCTAGTCAGACCTGCCTCAGTAATTCGGCCTAACACACTATTCAGATGGATCAGGTGCTCCTTCCAGGTCTGGCTGAACACTGCAATGTCATCCAGGTAGGCAACTGCATGTCCCTCCTGGCCCACTAGCAGGTCATTGACCAGGCGCTGGAAGGAGACAGGGGCATTTTTCATTCCAAAGGGCATGACCAAAAACTCAAACAGCCTATATGGGGTGATAAATACGGACCTCGCACGTGCCTCGGGTGACAATGGAATCTGCCAGTACTCTCTACTGAGATCCATGATAGTGATATAGCATGTCTGGGCAAGCTGATCTACTAGTTCATCTATCCTAGGCATACGATAAGCATCAAACACTGTGGTGTCATTTAACCTCCTGTAGTCTACACAGAACCGGGTTTACCATATATACCACCGAGGTATTATTATTATTATTATTAATTTTTATTTATAAGGCGCCACAAAGTATCCGTAGCGCCGTACAAGGACAAACAATGGCACAGTACAAGGTGAAAAAGCACAGTACAAGTAACAGTAAGCACTATAACTCTGGGGGCTCAGGCACAGCATGAAAGAGAGGGAGGGAGGGGAAAAGTGAGTATAGGCAGGTAACTATGGCCCAAGAGGGTGGGCATGGATGACAGGTTGAGAATCACTGAGGGGAGCGGAGAGAAGCGAGAGGAGACAGAGGGCAGAGGGACTGAGAGGAGGTGAGCTGAGTAGCTGGAGAGTGCAGTTAAAAGTGATGGAAACAGAAGGTAGGAGAGCCCTGCTCAAAGGAGCGAACAATCTAAAGGGAGGGGAAGACAGACAGACACATGGATGAGACGGCGAGACGGGAGAAACAGAGACGGAGTCGAGGAAGGGGGAGAAGGGAAGAAGGGATGAGAAAGAGTGGTAGCCGACCGGTGGGAGTTTAGGCATGAGACTGGAAGGCTTTAAGGAAAAGGTGGGTTTTTAATGTTCGTTTGAAAGAGGACAGATTAGGGGAAGTTCTGATGGAGCAGGGGAGCTTGTTCCAATGGAGGGGAGCGGCGCGGGAGAAGTCTTGGATACGTGCGTGAGAGGAGGTAATCAGAGGGGAAGAGAGGCGACGATCATTGGACGATCGCAGTGAGCGGGAGGGAGTGTGAATAGAGATAAGGTTAGAGATGTAGGGAGCAGTGGAGTTGGCGAGGGCCTTGTAAGTCAGAGTGAGGAGCTTGAAAAGGATTCTGTAGGGGAAGGGGAGCCAGTGAAGGGCTTGGTAGAGTGGGGATACAGAGGTGGAACGGCGAGAGAGGAAAATAAGCCTAGCAGCGGCGTTAAGTACAGATCTAAGGGGAGCGAGATGAGAGAGGGGGAGGCCGATAAGGAGAAGGTTGCAGTAGTCCAAGCGGGAGATAATCAGAGTGTGGACGAGAGATTTGGTGGCATTCTGGGAGAGGAAGGGCCGAATGCGGGCAATGTTGCGAAGCTGGAAACGGCAGGATTTGGCGAGAGAGTGAATGTGAGGGGCAAAGGAGAGAGAGGAGTCGAGGATGACACCTAGGCAGCGGAGTTGGGGAACAGGGGAGATAGATGAGTTGTCAACAGTGATGGAGAGGTCAGAGGGGAAGGAGGTACGAGAGGGAGGAAAGACAATGAGTTCAGTTTTAGCAAGATTGAGTTTAAGAAATCTAGAGGACATCCAGGAGGAGATGGCAGAGAGGCATGCGGATACCCTGGAAAGAAGGGAGGGAGAGAGATCAGGAGAGGAAAGGTAGAGTTGAGTGTCATCAGCATAAAGGTGGTTCTTGAGGCCGAAGGAGCTGATGAGTGCACCCAGAGAAGAGGTGTATAGTGAGAATAGTAAGGGTCCAAGGACAGAGCCCTGAGGGACCCCGACTGGAAGGGAGGAAGAAGGGGAGAGAGAATCAGAGGTGGAAACAGAGAAGGAACGGTCGGCAAGGTAAGAGGTGAACCAGGAGAGGACGGTACCGGAGAGGCCAATGGACTGAAGGGTGTGAAGCAGGAGGGGGTGGTCAACGGTGTCAAAGGTAGCCCAAGAACTGTGAAACTTTTGAATTAGCCCTAGCTGCAGCATCTCATCTATCTCCCTTTTAATGGCTTGAAGCACTTCTAGGGAAGTACGATATGCTGGCTGTCTGAGGGAGGTCTGGTTGCCTGTGTTTACATGATGTGTTTTTCCAGGTTTTCCTGTGAAATGAGACTGATAAGGCCTTAGTGTGACTGTGAGCTGCTCTAACTGATCTTCAGATAGCTCTACACTGCAGTGAGCATCTGCTAGAGACCCCCCCTCTATAACAACAGCTGCTAAATCCACCAAGAGGTCAGACTCCTGATCATTTTCAGATAAGCTACACCCAGCTAATACACAAGCTTACCTGTCATGATAAGCTTTGAGCATGTTGATGTAATATACCTTCTGCCTCTTTTGCCCTCATCTTTTTCCACTACATAATTGACATAATTAATACGCTGTACTATGGTGTAGGGGCCCTCCCAGGCAGCCTGCAACTTGTTCTGCTGCATAGGGATCAGAACCGGAACCTTTTGCCCCACCTCAAATATACGTTGTCTCTCATTGTGGTCATACCACAGCTTCTGTTTTGCCTGCGCAGCTTTCAGGTTGCTCAGTGCTATCCCCATTAAGAACTGCAATTTTTTCCTAAACTGCACTACTTAGTGTACCACTGACGTTTCAGGGGTGTTCAATTTCCCTTCTCAATCTTCGCTAATCAAATCTAACTGGTTGGGCACCTGGTGCCCATACAGATGTTCAAAGGATGAGAAGCCAATGGATTCCTGCGGTACCTAGCAGTATGCAAAGAGGGGGTGCGGCAGGAACCTCTTTTAGTCTCTTTCCTGCGACTCTACAAAAGTCCTAAGCATTTGTTTTAGGGTGTCATTAAGGCATTCGCACAGCCTGGTGGCCTGCAGGTGGTATGGGGAAGTAATTAAATGATTCACCTGCATCTTTTTACACAGACTCTGCATGAGGTTAGACATAAACTGGGTACCTTGATCAGTTGACATTTCTTTTGAGAACCCAACCCTGGAGAAAATAGTTATAAGGAAAGTGCTACTGCTTCTGGCTACCTAGTAGCATAAGCCACTATAGTCAGAATGTACTCTTTCCCTGAGCTACTAGGAATGGCAAGGGGACCCACAGCAACCAGCTCGAAGGGTTTGGATATGACCGACAGGGGAACAAGAGGGGCCCTCCCCACATCACTAGACTTCCCAATGACCTGGCACACATGGCACGAGCGATGTCACGGGCACTAGGAGTCTTTACCCAGGGATCACCAGGTGATAGGCTTACCAGAGCAGTATAGGTGGTAATATGGTACTCTGGTAGCAGGGTGATCACGGAACAGGAAATAGCAGATGATGAGATGCTCAGGAAAGTCTATGACTAGCAGCACTGGCAATATGGAGGTAGTAATACACGAGGAACTGTATGGACAAAGGACATGTGAAGGTAGTCAGTGGTCTGCGGTAGCAAGTTGTACCACTGCTATAGTGAGGAGGAATGTCCAACAGAAACGAGGAGGTGATGAGAGTCAGCGGTCTGCGGATAGCAAGTTGTACCGCTGTCAGAGTGAAGGAATGGAATCCAAGTGGAGGTATCCGGGGAGTCAGTGGTCTGCGTTAGCAAGTTGTACCACTGCTATGTGAGAGGATACTGGAACAGGTGAAACTGAAAACAGGAGTCAGTGGTCTGCCACTAGCAAGTTGTACTACTGAATATATATGTGAGGAGGTGCACGGGGAGAGACTGCAACACAATATATACACGGGCACCTAGACTTTGATCCACAGTAATATGCACAATATAAATGTATAAATGACTGAACAACACTGCCAATATAGAAAGTCTCTTGAAGTAATCCGGCATAAGATAACACAGTCAATGATGGCAATAGACTCAGCGGATAGTACACTCCAGAGGAGAACCAACACAGTCCAGCAAGGTATGCAATACACAGCACAGTCAATGGGAAGTATGCATACCGTGGTTCAGGAGAAGGCAGTCAGACAGGAGTGCAGAGATACCTGAAGGGCAGGAGGCCAGCAGGATACAAGTCCCTGGATGGGTGAAGCAGGGGTCTAGCAGGTGCAGCGCACAGGTAGGTAGACCAGCAGGGAACACAGGAAGGCGTGGAGAGCGGATCAGCAGTAGATGGATGAGTAGCGCTGAGAAGTAACAGCAGCGGGTTTCTGCGGGAACACGGAGGTAACCAATAGCAACCAGCAGGTGCAGTAACGATGGGACACCGGAGCAGAGTTGAACTGGAACAGATGATCACGGAGAGTAGCGGGTAGCAATAGTGGCAGCAGACTCAAGGAAACACGGTAGAGTAGACAAGGACTGAAGACTGAAGCGCACAGAGGCAGCGGATAGGAATCAGCTAAACAGTCACGATGAAACACAGACGAGTTGCAGGTTGAAGACTGTAGTGCACGGAGGCAGCGGATAGGAATCAGCCAAACAGTCACGATGATGAAACACAGACGAGTAGCAGGTTGAAGCCTGTAGTGCACGGAGGCAGCGGATAGGAATCAGCTGGCAGTCACAATCATGAACAGGTGAGTGGATGTGGTTGAAGCCTGTAATGCACGGAGGCAGCGGATAGGCATCAGCTAACAGTCCCAATGATACCTGGTAGAGTTGAAGTGATTAGAAGACTGTAGTGCACGGAGGCAGCGGATAGGAATCAGCTCACAGTCACGATGATACAGTAGATGGTAGAAGTGGTATGGGAACCACAGTAGCAGAAGTGGTTTGGAAACCACAGAGGTAGAAGTGGTTTGGAAACCACAGAATCAGCAGGGCTGAATAAACAGGAAACACAGGAACACCTTCAGAGACTCATGGGGAATGAGACTCCAAGATCAGGCAATGTGGTGATGACCACAGGTGCTTAATATAGGGAGGTTGCCTGATCTGCCAATTAAGTTAAAGGAACATACACTGGAGGTATAGAAAGGGCTGCGCATGCGCAGTCCCTCAGGATGGAGGACGGCCACGGTTCCTAAATGTCCGGGAAGAAGCACTCACAGTCCGGTGAGTGACAGTACCCCCCCTTTTAAAGGTGGGCACAGAACGCCTGGAACCGGGCTTGTCCGGATTTTTGGAATAAAACTTCTTCAGAAGGGCAGGAGCATTAAGATCTTCAGCTTTGATCCATGAACGCTCCTCAGGACCAAAGCCCTTCCAATGAACGAGGAAACGGAGGACTCCTCGCGAAATTTTTGCATCCAATACCTCAGTAATCTCGAAATCCTCCTCCTGATGAACTTGAACTGGCTGCGGTGCTGAGGAAGGAGTCGAGAAACGGTTGATGATGAGAGGTTTGAGCAAGGACACATGGAAGGCATTGGAGATCCGAAGATTCTTAGGAAGAAGAAGTTTAACACATACTGGATTGATAACTTGAATGATCCTATATGGACCAATAAAACGAGGGGCGAATTTCATAGATGGAACCTTCAAACGAATATTTTTGGTAGATAACCAGACACGATCTCCAATTTTTAGTGGTGGAATAGCCCGCCTCTTCTTATCTGCGAAAGACTTATATTTGTTAGATGTCTTCTTTAAACAGGTTTTGACCTGAGACCAGATATTTTTGAAGGTCTGACAAGCAGTCTCCACAGCAGGAACTTGGGTGGGCGGGAGGGCAGGAAATTCCGGAAAAGACGGATGGTGACCGTAGACCACAAAGAATGGAGTTTTTGATGATGACTCATGGTACATGTTGTTATGGGCGAATTCAGCCCAAGGGAGCAATTCTACCCAGTTGTCTTGGTTGGCTGAAGAGAACATCCTAATAAAAGTCTCAAGATCTTGATTGACTCGTTCCGTTTGTCCGTTATATTGCGGATGGTAAGACGATGAGAGTGCTAATCGTATGCCCAAGGTTTTACAAAGGGCCCGCCAGAATCTGGAAACGAATTGTACTCCTCTATCTGACACAATCTCAGACGGACATCCATGGATGCGGAAGATTTCTTTAATGAAATGTTCAGCCAGAGTAGACGAGGAAGGTAAACCGGACAGAGGGACGAAATGAGCCATCTTCGAAAATCTGTCTACCACTACCCAAATAGTATTGTGATTCTTACTTGGTGGCAAATCAGTAACGAAATCCATACTAATATGGGTCCAAGGCTTGGACGGAATGGGTAGTGGTCGCAGCAACCCTGCTGGAGTTCTGCGGGAGGATTTGAACTGAGAACATAAATCACAGGAAGCAATAAACTCTTTGACGTCTCTCCTCATTGAAGGCCACCAGTAACTACGAGAGAGAATCTCAAAGGTCTTATGTTCACCGGCGTGTCCAGAAAAACGAGAGGCATGAAACCACGAAAGGATTTTCCTCCTCAGAGTAGGAGGCACGAGGGTCTTCCCAAATGGTAGCATTTTGGTGGATGAAGCAGCCAGAGAAATACATTTGGGGTCTAGAATAGCATGGTTGGGAACCTCTTCTACATCAGAGGACGTCACAAAAGCTCGAGATAGAGCGTCAGCTTTCTTGTTCTTAGCAGCTGGTTTGAAGGTTATAATTAATTCAAAACGGGAAAAGAAAAGAGACCATCTTGCTTGACGAGGGTTCAAGCATTGAGCAGATTGCAAATATGACAAGTTCTTATGATCCGTGAAGATCGTCACCGGATGGCGAGCTCCTTCCAACAAGTATCTCCATTCCTCTAATGCAGCTTTGATGGCCAGCAACTCCTTGTCCCCGATAGTATAGTTTTTCTCTGCGGGCAGAAGACCCCGAGAGTAGAAGGCACAAGGATGTAATTTTTGTTGCTCCGAGCGTTGGGAGAGAATAGCTCCTAAGCCCACATTAGAGGCATCTACTTCTAGGAAGAAGGGGAGTGTCACATCAGGTTGTCGCAGAATGGGAGCAGACGAGAAGGACTCTTTGAGGATTTGAAAGGCTTGGAGAGCCTCAGATGACCATTGCTTAGTATTAGCCCCTTTCCGAGTTAAGGCCACAATGGGAGATGCAATGGATGAGAAGTCTTGAATGAAGCGTCTATAGTAATTGGCAAAACCTAAAAAACGCTGGATGGCACGAAGAGTAGTTGGCTGAGGCCAATGTAGTACAGCATTTACTTTGTCTGGATCCATCTTCAGGCCAACTCCGGAAACTATATACCCCAAGAATGGAATCTGGGGTAACTCGAATGAACATTTTTCCAATTTACAGAACAATGAGTTTTTCCGTAGTCTGGAGAGGACCTCTGCCACATGTTGGTGATGAGAAGGCAGGTCCTGTGAGAAGATCAATATGTCGTCCAGGTAGACAACGACACATACATATAATAAGTCCCGAAAGATCTCATTGATGAAACCCTGGAAAACCGCGGGGGCATTACACAGCCCGAAGGGCATTACTAAATATTCGTAATGCCCATCTCTGGTGTTAAACGCGGTCTTCCATTCGTCACCGGAACGGATTCTAATTAAATTGTAGGCACCACGAAGATCCAACTTAGTAAATATCCGAGCTCCCTTGATGCGATCAAATAGCTCAGTGATCAGCGGAATGGGATACCGATTCTTGATAGTAATGGCGTTGAGTCCACGAAAATCTATACAAGGGCGTAATGATCCATCCTTCTTTTTGACGAAGAAGAACCCAGCTCCAGCGGGAGAGGTGGAAGGTCGAATGAACCCACGCTGGAGATTCTCCTGTATGTACTCAGATGTGGCTTGAGTTTCAGGTAACGAGAGAGGATAGACCCGACCCCTGGGAGGAGTCTTGCCAGGTAGAAGGTCGATCGGACAATCCCAAGAACGATGAGGAGGAAGACGTTCAGACTGAGCTTTATCAAACACATCGGCAAATGAAGCATACTGAGGAGGGAGTCCCGGGGAGGAAGATGAGATGGAAGATTGCTGTACTTTAAGAGGAATAACTTGAGAGAGACAACGATGGTGACATTCAGGCCCCCAAGACGTAACTTGAGGGGTGCGCCAGTCAATCTGGGGAGAGTGACATTGAAGCCATGGAAGGCCTAAGACAATCGGACTTGTCGTAACAGGAAGAATTAAAAACGAAATTTCTTCATGGTGTAGTACACCAATCTGAAGGGTTACTGGAGACGTACTCTGGGTGATGAGACCATTGATGAGACGTGATCCATCTATAGCCGTCACAGTAATGGGTATTTTTAAAGTGATCACTGGTAGGGACCATTGATTCACTAGTGATTTAGAAATGAAATTTCCTGCTGCTCCGGAATCAATCAATGCCTGTGACTCAAAGGATTTGGTAGCAAAGGAAATCGTAACATCGAAAGCGCAGACTTTAGATTTCATAGACAATGGAGAGGACTCCAGGGACCCTAACTTCACCTCTCCAGAACTAGTTAGGGCCTGGCATTTCCCGATTTCTTAGGGCAAGAACTGAGCATATGTGTGGAATCAGCACAATAGATACAGAGTCTATTCTTTACTCTTCGTTTCCTCTCTTCTAAAGATAATTTGGAACGTCCTATCTCCATGGGAATCACAGAAGGTGAAACTGGACGAAATTGAGGGTTTAAACGAAGAGGTGCTTTAGCAGAAGTTGTTTTCTCAGATTCTCTTTCACGAAATCTCATGTCTACACGATGGCAAAGAGAGATCAAATCTTCTAGTGACGAAGGAAGCTCTTGGGTAGTCAGTGCATCTTTAATTTTATCGGAGAGCCCCTGCCAGAAGGCGGCAACTAATGCTTCAGTGTTCCACTGAAGTTCAGAGGCTAAGATCCTAAATTGAATGACATACTGTCCTACTGTATGGGAGCCTTGTCGCAAACGAAGAATGCTGGAAGCAGCGGAGGTCACACGACCTGGTTCATCGAACACACTTCGGAACGTGGAAATGAATTTGGCACTATCTTGTAGAATTGGATCGTTTCTTTCCCACAGAGGGGAGGCCCAAGCCAGGGCTTGTCCAGAAAACAATGAGATAAGATAGGCCACTCTGGAACGATGGGTAGAAAAATTTTGAGGTTGGAGTTCAAAATGGACTGAACATTGGTTAAGGAAACCTCTACAAGTTTTGGGGTCCCCGTCATATTTTGACGGAGTAGGCAGGTGAAGCGTAGGAGCTGTAGACACCTGGGATGGCACTGGGGAAACGGAGGAAAGCACAGGAGCTTCAATACTAGCTGTAACAGTCTGTCCAGATGTTCCTTGGGAGGTTAACGATTGGTAACATTGAAGTAACAGCTGTTGGCGAGCATCCTGTTGCTCCACACGGCTGACCAGATGCTGCAGCATCTCTTTAGCAGTAGGTTCCGTATCTGGGTCTGTCATGGCCTGATCTTACTGTCACGGGCACTAGGAGTCTTTACCCAGGGATCACCAGGTGATAGGCTTACCAGAGCAGTATAGGTGGTAATATGGTACTCTGGTAGCAGGGTGATCACGGAACAGGAAATAGCAGATGATGAGATGCTCAGGAAAGTCTATGACTAGCAGCACTGGCAATATGGAGGTAGTAATACACGAGGAACTGTATGGACAAAGGACATGTGAAGGTAGTCAGTGGTCTGCGGTAGCAAGTTGTACCACTGCTATAGTGAGGAGGAATGTCCAACAGAAACGAGGAGGTGATGAGAGTCAGCGGTCTGCGGATAGCAAGTTGTACCGCTGTCAGAGTGAAGGAATGGAATCCAAGTGGAGGTATCCGGGGAGTCAGTGGTCTGCGTTAGCAAGTTGTACCACTGCTATGTGAGAGGATACTGGAACAGGTGAAACTGAAAACAGGAGTCAGTGGTCTGCCACTAGCAAGTTGTACTACTGAATATATATGTGAGGAGGTGCACGGGGAGAGACTGCAACACAATATATACACGGGCACCTAGACTTTGATCCACAGTAATATGCACAATATAAATGTATAAATGACTGAACAACACTGCCAATATAGAAAGTCTCTTGAAGTAATCCGGCATAAGATAACACAGTCAATGATGGCAATAGACTCAGCGGATAGTACACTCCAGAGGAGAACCAACACAGTCCAGCAAGGTATGCAATACACAGCACAGTCAATGGGAAGTATGCATACCGTGGTTCAGGAGAAGGCAGTCAGACAGGAGTGCAGAGATACCTGAAGGGCAGGAGGCCAGCAGGATACAAGTCCCTGGATGGGTGAAGCAGGGGTCTAGCAGGTGCAGCGCACAGGTAGGTAGACCAGCAGGGAACACAGGAAGGCGTGGAGAGCGGATCAGCAGTAGATGGATGAGTAGCGCTGAGAAGTAACAGCAGCGGGTTTCTGCGGGAACACGGAGGTAACCAATAGCAACCAGCAGGTGCAGTAACGATGGGACACCGGAGCAGAGTTGAACTGGAACAGATGATCACGGAGAGTAGCGGGTAGCAATAGTGGCAGCAGACTCAAGGAAACACGGTAGAGTAGACAAGGACTGAAGACTGAAGCGCACAGAGGCAGCGGATAGGAATCAGCTAAACAGTCACGATGAAACACAGACGAGTTGCAGGTTGAAGACTGTAGTGCACGGAGGCAGCGGATAGGAATCAGCCAAACAGTCACGATGATGAAACACAGACGAGTAGCAGGTTGAAGCCTGTAGTGCACGGAGGCAGCGGATAGGAATCAGCTGGCAGTCACAATCATGAACAGGTGAGTGGATGTGGTTGAAGCCTGTAATGCACGGAGGCAGCGGATAGGCATCAGCTAACAGTCCCAATGATACCTGGTAGAGTTGAAGTGATTAGAAGACTGTAGTGCACGGAGGCAGCGGATAGGAATCAGCTCACAGTCACGATGATACAGTAGATGGTAGAAGTGGTATGGGAACCACAGTAGCAGAAGTGGTTTGGAAACCACAGAGGTAGAAGTGGTTTGGAAACCACAGAATCAGCAGGGCTGAATAAACAGGAAACACAGGAACACCTTCAGAGACTCATGGGGAATGAGACTCCAAGATCAGGCAATGTGGTGATGACCACAGGTGCTTAATATAGGGAGGTTGCCTGATCTGCCAATTAAGTTAAAGGAACATACACTGGAGGTATAGAAAGGGCTGCGCATGCGCAGTCCCTCAGGATGGAGGACGGCCACGGTTCCTAAATGTCCGGGAAGAAGCACTCACAGTCCGGTGAGTGACAAGCGATAGTACTTGGCTATGTCAATCAGCATGCCAGACTAGTAAATAGTATGTACCAAACAAGTTTTAGTTTTCGCAACACCCAAATGTCCTGCTAGGGGTATCTCATGGGCTACTTTCAGCAACTCTTTGCTATAGGTTTGAGGTACAACTAGCTGACTTTCAGCAATTACATCTGGATGTATACTCGTGACATTTTTCTCTCTGTTCAAAAGGCCATTTTCCCCAAAAATTCTATCTTCCTTACTTCCGAAACAGTCTTGACTGACCCTCCCCCTTACTGTTGATAAACTGGGATCAGTGTTTTGTTCTGATTTGAAAGTGTCACTTCTGAGCTCCATGTTGCTCAAAGCAGGAGGTAGCTCATTCAAATCACTGCTCTCTGCTGCTCTCTGGGTCACTACTGCTAATACATTTGATACATCCCCACACTTTGGGACACCTTCAGAATTGGGTACATGTAAATTGACCTGCTTACCTAAAACATTAGTAGACATGGTATCACATTTAGGCACAATCTCACACATTTTGCCCTGATCAAATTCATTACCTAGGCGATTTAACGAATCAGTCTCTCCAACAAGAGCATCAAACACTTTGACACATAATCTCTCCCTCTGCATCACAGGTAGCTGCAAATCTGCATGAGTATTCTCAGCAGCACATGATTTTTCATTACATATTTTTGCACTTGTTCTATGCGGGTCAGCAGAGTTCACCTGGGAAAGATTAAGGTTAGCTTGAATCAGTGCTTCAGAAATTACATCAATTTCATTTATATAAGCAGCGTGCATCCCTCCCAAATTAATCCCCAACAATACCGAGGCAGGCAGTTTATCTAGTATTCCAACATCTCATATTCCTCTGCCAGATCCCCAATCTACGTACAAACTGGCTAGGGGTACTGCAGAATGTAGCACCCCCACTCCTCACACATCAATAGTCTTTCCAGGGAATAATGTTCTCTGGGCTCACTAGAGCTGTATGTACAAGAGTCAGGTCTGCGCCAGAGTTTAACAACCCAAGTGCGACCTGGTGTCCTACTTTAACTGCTTGAAGATTGTTTCTGGGGTGTTCTTAGGGTCCTCCTGCACACAGGATGGCTGACACTGGCTCTCCTGTTGGGCCCCCCACATGAGAAGCAGTTGTTTTCTTCTTTTTGGGGCAATTGACACTGATGTGCCCCACTTCATCACATGTAAAACACCTACAGCCAGTTGCCAAAACAGGTTTCCCCCACCCTCCACTAAAAGGTGCAGCAACAGCTGGTTTGGTTGACTGGGAACTCAGGGGTTTTCCACCAGGTTGCCTCTCTTTACACATAGTTTGCCCTGGTGCTCCCCAACTCTTCTTTGTTACAGGAGCTCTGGTAACTGTGTAATTGTCGGCCAGGCTACCAGCCACTTGCGCTGTCTTAGGGTCATGATCCACAACCCATTCCCTCACCTCAGCTGGGCACAGTGTGAGGAACTGCTCCTGGAGAATCAGATCCTTTAGCTTATCATAGTCCAGTACCTGCAATCCCTCAATCCATTGATGTATCATGGATGATAATTGCGCTAACAGTCCGGCATAAGTTTCAGAGGGATGTGCCTTGAGTCTAGGCCGGTAAGCCTCAGGAGTTATGTTGAAACGAACTAACAAGACTTTCTTAATTGCGACATAATCGCCGTCCAGTTCCTGGGGAAGGTCTGCAAACGCTTCCAAAGCTTTCCCTCTCAGTCCAGGGGTTAACTAGCTGGTCCACTCACTGGGGTCCAGCTCAAACTGTAAGCAAGTCCTTTAAAATCCCCAAGATCGTTGTCTTTTTTTCAACACAGAGAATTGGTTGTACCTGGATTTTTTCGACCCGGACCACGGTCCGCCGACTGGCCATTGAGCCTGGCTAGCTATAACCAGTATTCACATTCGGCTTGACATTCAGGAGCCTCCTTCTCTGCAGCGGAGCGGCATTCAGCAGCCTCTTGGAGTTGTTGGATCAGATACTGCGATGTTGCATGGTCAGCATCCTTCTGCAGTTTGAAAGCAGTGTGAAGGTAACTGTCCAGAGTAAACGCCTCACTTCATTGAACAAAGGTATTTGTGATAATGTTCAGCGCTAACTGCTCTCCTGACGCAGAGGGATTTTATCCACTGCCTCCTCCAATACTTAGCTTCTGATCAGCGTCCACAAGCGCTTGAATCAGTTGCTCTTGGTTCCTGACAGGGACGACAGCAATTCCTCTTTCGACACACAAAGCCAAAAGCTCATGCTTTTTCATCTGCTTATAGTAAGTGGCCACCCTGGACCTCACACTTCCACCAAATAAAAACTAGAAAAGAAAAACAAGAAAAAGGAGGGGGACAGACAGAAACTATATGTGCAGTATGTACTTTAAAATTTTGTAAGCCTTGAGCGTAATCTCCGGTCAGTTAGGATGCTGACTCTCTCTAGAATCACACACCACTAATTCACTTAACTTCTTATGATAAAAAGAAAAATATTATCAATCCCACCGCTGAAACCAATTTGTCACGAACACCCCAGCCTGTCTCAGATACAGCATTCTGAACAGCTGGTCATGACTGGTGTTACCTTAGTTAATAAACAATGAATATACCTTTTCTGCCACCATTAAGGATTAATTATGGTGTCCTTAAATTCACCAGAACTACTAATTAATGTTTCACACTTAAATCACATACACATGTAGCATGAGCCTCCCTGGCTCTGTAAATTCACAAAGAATCACGGAGATTACACTAGATTAAATTTATTTAATCTGAAAAATGTTCCCATGGCTTATTTACAAAACTAATAACAAGACATAGGATAAGTTACACAAATAAGTTTCAGAAAATAAAATAGAAAATCAAATCAGAGTTACTACTTACTAGTTAAGACCTGGGGGTAAATGTATGAAAGTCCGTTTTTTTTCAACTCGCCGGAAATCGACGAGTTTCCAGCTAAAATTTAAATCGGCGCTGGCTTGTAAAGGCATACTTTAAATTTTTTCGGCGAGTTGAAACAAAAACGGACTTTCATACATTTACCCCCTGGTGTGTGAGGGAACACAATTGAGAAGCATAGGACATTTCAGTCTTGATAGACTCCCTCATGAAAATGAACACTATACTACTGATACAAGAGATTTTTAAACCATTTCTTGTTGGCTCTTCACCCCCCACCTTAAGAATTTTATTTTCACCTAAGTTAGATGGATGCCCAAAATAACACAGGGCTTTCAAAGTAAATTATGGATGTTCTGAGACCTGGCATTTCACAAAACCTCACCTCTGCTCATTCATCTGACTCCTCTGCATACACAAACTACTCAGATATCTTATCTGTCTCTGGGCCTGGCTACTTTCAAAAGACCATTGACACTTGCCTAGGTCAGCCTCAGGTCAGTTAACCAAATAGACTTTGAAAGGTTACATAAAATATTCACAGTGTTATACATAAATTCAACAGAAAATAGCCATCAGTCATTAGATAAACTACATTTTGTCACAGTGATTATAGTTTTAAACTTTACAACTGCATGACTTAAGTGATGTTTTTAAAAGAGTATTTATGGCCCTGTAAATCTTGCAACTATTCTGGTAAATATGGCCAAATCATTTTCTGCTCCAGTTTCTGGTTCTAACATTTACTTATTTTTGCATAATCTGTGTAAATTCATGCACTATTGTATGGACATTTATATGGGAGCATATATCTTTGTGAATGGCATTAATAGCTCTTATGTCCAAGGATATTTATATTTTAGCTGTAATAGATTAATAACATAAAAATATTATTGACAGCATTCAAAGAAAGGTTGATGGTGTCCTGATCCAAGTGATTACTGAATTTCACCCAATTTGGTGCCATTGATTTTTATTTTCTATTATATTAAAATGATGGTTATTATTTGTTTTACAGGTTTCTGTGTATTTGCTCCATATTTGTTTCCTGAGCTGGAAGTGTTAACTAATGAAACACGTTTCATTGAAGGCACGGCATTGAAATTTGAATGTAAAGTAGGCTATGAACGTAATCCTGATGCAAAGGACACTATTACTTGTGAAGGGATCAAGTGGTCTACCGATAAATCCTGCACACGTACGTACATCATTATCTTTATTTAACTTAATAAACTATTTTTTCAGACACAATTATTTATTGTTAGAAAATTTTCATCCTGAAAAAAAAATCATTGCAGAAGTAAAGTTGATATTCTAAAAGGCAATCCCTTTGTTAGTTGATAACTAATGTATGTTCCATTAGTATAAAATGCTTTAACCAAGTGTACTTTCTGAAGCATGAAGGGCTATTTCATTCAAGAAGTGAGGAGTGTTTAGCTTTAAATTAGTCTTTTCTTACATTCGCTCAACCAAAACAAGAAACCTGGCATTGTGTCACAAGCCGCTTCTGGCTCCCCCGGGCGTCCTGGCCGTCACCTTGACGACGGGATGTCATTTCCGCTTCCTGCCCGGCCGTTGTCCAGGCAGCGGCCGGACGCCTCCTGCGTCCCGGCAGTGCTGCAAGCCGGGCGCATGCGCGCAAATAGGCAGCCTGTGGGCTAATTAACTAAGGGGGCTTGGTCCTTTGATTGGTGCCTCCTATGGGCATTTGCAGAGCTAGGCTCTGATTGGTGGCTACCAGTATTTAAGGCAATGAGGTCTGCAGCCTCACTGCCGGTTATAGCTTTTCTGCCACAGTCCTGCTGACCTGCTTGTTCCTTGTACCTGCCTATGTTCCTGTTCCTGTTCGGTGGACACTCTATTGGATTTTCCTGTGTATGACCCCCTTGCCTGGATTTGGACCCTGCCTGATTGCTCGTGACCCTGACCTTTCTTGCCTGTATCCTGACCTTGCTACCGTGCCTGTGACCTCTGACCTTGGCTTGTCTATTGGATTCACTGTCTACTGCCGGCCCTTGACCCTTGCCTGGACTTCACTCCGCTATCCTGGGTTCTGCCCAACCGGTACGCACTTCACGACCCTCTGCTAGTCTGCGGCCAAGTCTGTCCCCACCACTAGGGGCTCCAGTGAACACCTAACTGGCAGAGCAGACTCTGGGGTGTGTTGTACCGGCTGGAGGGGTTCCTAACATTATAACCGGCCCCAACAGAAGAAAGGAGACGAAGTTGGGATGGATAAAAACGGAACCAAATTGTCTCCTTTCCAAGCCCTGGCGGGTCATGTTGAGACCTTGTATCAGATGGTTCGGGGATTGTCCCAACATTTATCCGCTCAAGAGGAGGACTCCCGGACTACTCCAGCCATTTCCGGTTCCACTGATGAACCCAAGTTAAATTTGCCGGACCGGTTCTCTGGAAATAGAGCCCTGTTCTGGAACTTTAAAGAAAGCTGCAAACTCTACTTTTGGCTGAAACCTCGGTCTTCTGGTTCAGAACAGCAGAGAATTTGAATTGTCATCTCCCTCTTGCAGGGTGACCCCCAGTCTTGGGCTTTCACCCTGCCGCAGTCGAGTCCTATCATGCAATCATTGGAAGCTTTCTTTAACGCATTGGGTCTCCTCTACGATGACCTAGATCGAGTTGCCTCCGCTGAGGCTCATCCACGGGCCTTAAAGCAAGGCCAGTGTTCGGCATAAGAATACTGCGCTGAATTATGCAGATGGTCGCCTGACAGTGAATAGAATGGTCCAGTGTTACGCAGCCAGTTTCACTTAGGGCTGTCAGAGGAGATTAAGGATTCACTTGTGCAGTATCCTTCCCCCACCTTGTTGGAGAGCCTTATGCAACTCGCTATTAAAATGGACAGGAGGATCAAGGAGAGGAGGACAGAGAAAGAGGCATCTTCTTTTTCGTCTGCATTTATTCCAGCTTCCATGGATGTTGAGAAGCCTACGCAGTCAGGGGCATTCCGCCTCCCTCCTGAGGAAAGAGACAAGAGACGGTCACAAGGCCTATGTCTTTATTGTGGTAATAAAGGCCACTTCTTCTTCTTGTCCATACAAATCTGAAAAAGGAGCATGTCTGGGAAAGGTCCACTTAGGTTTGCAGATTGTTTCCCAAAAGAATGCTGTCCTGATTCCCGCACAAGTCACTTTCGGTGCCAATTTGGTGGCCCTGTCAGCCTTCATTGATAGTGGAGCTGCAGACAACTTCCTCGACATCGGGTTTGCCCGTTCTGCTGGGATTCCTATGGTGAAGCATCATTCTGCAGTTACAGTTTGTGGCCTAGATGGGAGTCCTTTGCCTGGAGGCAAAATTGTTTGGGAGACTCCATCACTACAACTGAACATAGGAGCTCTCCATTCAGAGTCCATAACCCTACTCCTTATCGACTGTCCATCAGTCCCGCTGATTCTGGGTCATCCGTGGCTTTCCCGTCATAACCCTGTTGTGGATTGGTTGAAAGGAGAGATTATCCAGTGGAGCTCTTTCTGTTCACAGTCCTGTTTAACCATGCCTCTGCGATTCATCCAGTCTATTCCGGAGCAACTTCCCTCACAATATCATGAGTTCTGGGATGTGTTCTCCTCCTGAGACCAAATCCATGCAGGAATATATTGACGAGAATTTGGAGAAAGGCTTCATCAGGCCATCTAAATCTCCAGTGGGTGCTGGATGCTTTTTTGTATCAAAAAAAGACGGAGGTCTAAGACCCTGTATTGACTACAGAGGATTGAATTTCATTACAGTTAAGAACACTTATCCCCTTCCTCTCATCTCCGTATTATTCGATCAATTAAGAGGTGCTACAGTCTTCACCAAAATCGATCTTCGTGGTGCATATAACCTCATCCGTATCCGAGAAGGAGATGAATGGAAGACGGCATTCAATACGCATTCTGGCCACTACGAGTATCTGGTCATGTTGTTTGGTCTTAGTAACGCGCCTGCGGTGTTCCAAGATTTGATTAATGAAGTGCTACGGGAGTTCCTTGATCATTTCGTGGTCGTCTATTTAGACGATATCCTTATATATTCTAAATCATTATCTGTACATCGGGGTCATGTCAGACAAGTTCTACAGAAATTACGAGAACACCACCTCTACGCTAAATTAGAAAAATGAGAGTTTAAGGTGCAGAAGGTATCCTTCCTGGGTTATGTAATCTCTTCTAAGGGATTCTCCATGAATCCAACCAAGGTCCAAGCTATCCTGGATTGGGTACAACTGAATAATCTCAAGGCGTTACAGAGGTTCCTGGGCTTTGCCAATTATTATAGAAGATTCATTCGCGGCTTTGCTGATATTGTGGCTCCTATTGTCACCCTGACTCGCAAAGGAATGGATCCAACTAACTGGTCACACCAGGCAGTAACCACATTTGAGACCTTAAAGAAAGCGTTTGTATCTGCTCAGGTCCTTAGACACCCAGATCCTGAAGTACCGTTTGTTCTTGAAGTTGATGCCTCCGACGTCGGTGCTGGGGCCATCTTATCTCGAAAGGATCCCTATACTCACCGCCTACACCCATGTGCCTACTTTTCCCGTCAGTTCTCCTCAGCAAAAGCCAACTATTATGTGGGTAACCGGGAACTTTTGGCAATCAAATGGGCCTTTGAGGAGTGGAGACATTGGCTAGAAGGCGCTACACATCTGATCTCTGTTATAACTGATCACAAGAATTTACAATACATACAGTCGGCCAAACGCTTGAACCCCAGACAGGCCCGTTGGTCGCTATTCTTCATCCGTTTTAACTTTGTGATCACCTACCGTCCAGTTTCTAAAAATGTCTGAGCAGACGCTCTGTCCAGAAGCTTCTTGGCACACCATGTTCAAGTTACTAGTCCTGAGCCTATCGTTCCCTCTTCCATGATCCATGCTGGGCTAACCCAAGACCTGAGCTGCACACTGCAAAGGTTTCAAAAATTAGCTCCTGACAATTCTCCGGAGGGATGTTTATTCATTCCAGTTAATTTAAGGAAGGCGGCGCTTGCAGAAGCGCATGATAGTAAGACTGCTGGACATCCTGGAATACAGAAGACTTTGGAGATTCTCTCCCGTACTGTCTGGTGGCCATCTTTGTCTGCTGACGTCAAGAAATTTGTCCTCTCTTGTGAGGGTTGTGCCAGGAGTAAGGTCCCCAGGACTCGTCCTGTAGGCCAGGCTGCTTCCATTGCCCATTCCCGCAAAACCCTGGACACACTTGTCTATGGACTTTATAGTCGATCTGCTACTCTCTGCAGGACACAACACCATCTGGGTGGTAGTTGACCGCTTCAACAAGATGTCACACTTCATACAACTACCCAGGTTCCCTGGTACTCGAGATCTGGCCATTTTGTTCGTCCAGCATATATTCCATCTCCGATTTCCGATCGTGGCTCCCAATTCATAGCACAATTCTGGAAATCTTTTTGTACCTTTCTTGGGATCAAGATTAGCCTCTCGTCTGCATACCACCCTCAGTCAAATGGGCAAACTGAAAGGGTTAACCAGTCCTTAGAACAATTCTTACGATGCTACACTCCGGAATTGCATGATAACTGGTCCTCCTTGTAACACTGGGCAGATTTTGCTTATAATAATTCATGTCACTCATCTACCAAAACCTCTCCATTTTACTGCAATTTTGGTTTTCACCCCAGATCTAATTCCTTGTACTCGCTCAAGTCTGCTAGTATTCCGGAGATTCGCTCCACTGCCAGGGATCTCAAAGTCATCTGGAAAAAAGTGCAGTCATCATTGAGACAAGTCTCATTTTTTGCAAAAAAAATTTCGGACCGCCACCGTACCACCTGCTCCCTCAAAGTGGCCAGAAAGTGTGGCTGTCTACACACAATATTAGGCTCAGACAGCCTTGCAAAAAACTGGGGCCTAAATTCATCGGCCCTTTCCTCATTATCAAGAAGATTAATTTGGTAGCCTTCAGATTGAAAGTCCCTGATTCCTTGAGGATCCCTAACACATTCCATTGCTCTCTGCTTAAGCCTATGTTATACCCGAATCAGTTCCAGTCTTCGAGTTCTCCTGTACGGAACACGAACAAATACATCATTCATAAGATCCTCGATTTTAAGAGAGTGCAGGGGCAGGTGCACTTCCTAGTTCAATGGAGGAATCGTGGTTTAGAAGAGTGGTCGTGGATTCCACGAAGACGGCTTCATGCTGCCAAACATTTAAGAGAATTTTTCAAAAAAATCCCTAGGAAACCAGGGTGTCGGGGTTCCTTAACCCCTCCTCAAGGGGGGTACTGTCACGAGCCGCGGCGGTACTCACACCCGCCGCGTCTCGCTTCTGGCTCCCCCGGGCGTCCCGGCCATCATCTTGATGACTGGGACGTCATTTCCGCTTCCTGCCCAGGCATCGGCGAGGACACCTCCTATGTAGCGCTGCGTCCGGGCAGTGCTGCAAGCCGGGCGCATGCGCGCAAATAAGCAGCCTGTGGGCTAACTAACTAAGGGGGCTTGGTCCTTTGATTGGTGCCTCCTATGGGCATTTGCAGAGCTAAGCTCTGATTGGTGGCTACCAGTATTTAAGGCAGTGAGGTCTGCAGCCTCACTGCCGGTTATAGCTTTTCTGCCACAGTCCTGCTGACCTGTTTGTTCCTTATACCTGCCTATGTTCCTGTTCCTGTTCGGTGGACACTCTATTGGATTTCCCGTGTATGACCCCCTTGCCTGGATTTGGACCCTGCCTGTTTGCTCGTGACCCTGACCTTTCTTGCCTGTATCCTGACCTTGCTACCATGCCTGTGACCACTGACCTTGGCTTGTCTATTGTATTCAATGTCTGCTGCCAGCCCTTGACCCTTGCCTGGACTTCACTCCGCTATCCTGGGTTCTCCCCAACCGGTACGCACTTCACGACCCTCTGCTAGTCTGTAGCCAAGTCTGTCCCCACCACTAGGGGCTCCAGTGAACACCTGACTGGCAGAGCAGACTCCGGGTTGTGCTGTACCGTCTGGAGGGGTTCCTAACACATTGATGGCATTTCAGAATGATTTCCCTCGCGAAGCAGTGAGTCCCTGGGACTCCTTGTTAGCCACCAGTCAATCCAAACCATTTTCTCACGCTGTCTGTTTGTGATTGTCTCAGCCCAGCCTCTCTAAGTGGGGATTTCAACTCGATGCCACAAAGAGTCTCCGGAATTTTGTTTTCTAAAATCTCCGCTCATTTTCCTTTACATCCCATAGAAATATGAGGAGAAAATGAGCAAAGATTCTGTATCGTAATGGACGGCAATTTTCGCAGCCGGCCATTGTAGTGATGGCCGGCAATTTAATTCACCCCTAAGTCACAGTCATTTAGCAGTGGATACTCTTATTAAGCTATGGTGTCATTTTTTTATCTTGATTTGTCCTGGATTTTTTTCTACATTAGACTATGACGGATCAAGAAAGAAGAAAGGATTTTAATTCCCTTTACACTATGGCAGATAAAGAAAGAAGAAAGCAATTCATTTCCTATTGTACTAGTACTACATACAGATCAAGAATCAATATTTTATTTTTATACAGCGTGAATGGAGCTTTGGGGAATGATTTGTTAAATTTAACTTTAATTTAAAATTGTTTCTGCGTGTTTGTATTTTTTTCACTATATTTGTGTAATGGATTGTGGTTTTAGGGACCCCATTTTATTATACTGGGAACTATTGGAGTGGCTCTTTAACACCCTGTCCCTCACAGCCCAAGAAAGTCAGTAAGAGTGTCAGCACATTTCAGCTATGGCCTGGTAGTCTGTAGGAGGAATGCTGGGCAATTTTTTTGTGTGCCCCCTGCACATTCATAAGGCATCAGTCTGTGTTGGTTGTCAATATAATGTCTGTCACTGGGGCTGGTTGAGGATTTAGGGAGAGGGGGGGCATTTATTTATTTGTGATCTTTTCCCATTCTTTTCAATGGAGTTTCCAGCTTGTGTGTTACAAGCAGAAACCCCTTTTAAATGAATGAACCCTTAAAAAAAATGGAGCTCCGCAGCATATTTAATTGGTTTTCTCTAGAGATGTTCACTGACCCCCGTGTTCTGGTTTTGTTTTTGGTTTTAGATCTGGATTAACGTCGTGTTTTGGTTTTGGCAAAACCGCCCTTGCGTGTTTTGGTTTTAGATCCCTATTTTTTTTCTAAAATCCCTATTTTTTTTTGCTAAATCACATAATTATGCTTTTTTCCCCCCCTACATTATTATTCACCTCAATAACACTAATTTCAAGTCATTTGCAGTCAATTTTGACCACCTCACAGGTCACAATATTATTTTCCTAAACTTTCAAACAAAAACTGCAGGAGTTCTTGCCAGTGATAAGAAGAAGGCCATTGTCATGCTTGGGCATAAGACCAAAAAATCCACCTCTTATGTATGGAATTATTTTTACCCAAACCCTGACAACAGTTGTCTAGCCATTTATAGCATTGTAAAGCCACAGTAAGTAGAGGTAGGGAACTTAACCGTCTAGGAACCTCATCTATGTTACGCAATTTGAAGCCAGTTCATGGAAAACTTTTGTGAAAATCAGAAACGTATGCTAAAAAATAACAACAAGCAGTCCAGATTCAGCTACCTCCCTTCTCTCAGCTAGATCCCAGCACCTACAATCTACACCCCCAACACCTTCATCATCAATATCCTCACAAGTGATCGGAGTTAGTCCTGCATCCAAGTTTCTAAGGCGAGATGACTCCTCCCCATATTGAGGACTCCTCTGAAGAATCCTTGAGTGTTAGGCCCACTGCTGCTGCTGCTGCTGCTGCTAGGGGTAGATCTTCAACCCAGAAGCAGACCAAGAAGAAGACTACTAGTAGTTTACAACAATTGACTGTTAAACAATCCTTTGCAAGAGGAAGCAAGTATGAAAGCTGTCACCCAGTCGCAAGAGGGATCACAGACGCCATGGCGACTATGCTAGTATTAGATCTGCGTCCAATATCCACTATTGATGCAGCTGGTTTTAGACAGTTACTTGAGGTCTTCTGTCTCTGTTACCAAATTCCATCCCGATACCACTTTACTAGAAAAGCTTTTCTTCACCTCTACCAGAAGGTTCGTAAAAATGTAATTATTGGACTACAAAATGCCATTCTATCCACTGTACACTTAACCACAGATATGTGGACAAGCGGAACTGGGTAGATTAAACATTAAATGATTGTGACAGCCCACTGGGTTGGTGATTTGCCTTCACCAGCAGGGACAGCAGCAGCATGTACCCAAGGACGTTGCATTTTTCAGAGGCAGGCTACTCTGTGGGGCACATTCAATTGTTTACTTTTTCCGCCGCGGAAAAAGTAAACAGGTTATTACAGTAATTCTACTCAGAAAAATACAGTGCTATATTAGGATTTCAGCACTCAGTAAAATCAGCTCTTTTATAAGGGTGTATAGGAGACCCCAAACACTTTGTAGTGCAAATTCAGAAAAAATTACCACCCTCCTCTTTCTACTCTATCACTTTGCCTGCTCTATACTGTGACCTAACCCTTCTCTGTCCCTCTCTCAAATAGCGCTAGATTGCCGTGGAGGCGAGAATTTATTGATTCCAAAATTCACAAGATCCGAGAACCGACGACATCACAATGACGTTTTGTCTCGTTTTGGAATCCGAATAGGCGCAAGAGTACAGGGCCGACTCGGCTCGGTAATCGGAACCCCGAAGTTCGGGTGGGTTCGGTTTCAAGGAAACTGAGCCCGCCCATCTCTAATTATAAGTATCCTGCAAACGTATGATCAGTGCATTTTGCTTCAGAATCCAGAGCAGTCCCCATAAATGTACTGAAAATGCAATTACACATATGGTAATGTACTGCAGTTCAAGCTAGCGTACATTACCGTATGTGTAATAGTTCAGCTCTGCTTCTATGGTGAGAACATTTACAGCTCTCCGGTCATTGTGACAAAGGTGGTCACTTTGCGATAGTGACCATAGGAAAGATAGGAGAGGGATTTTCGTAGGAACCGCAGTTTTTCGGGACTGCTGTTCCTGTTGAAGATTTTTAATAAATACACACGATCTATCAATCCTTATCATTGCGAGGGTTCGTGTTTAAAATGCAGTCATTATTAAATAAGGGCCTTTGTTTCTAAAGTGATTGATCAGAGCGTCCACTGATTTGAACTTGAGCAATTGTCGTTTAGTCATGCATGTCATATGTTTTCCATCACATTTAAACTACATAGGCAGATGCCTATGTAGTTTAAATGCAACAATGTTTGCTGCTTTATAAGTTGCAGTGCCGTCAACAATAGCAGTAAAATTATACTGGAACCTGATGACAGCCAGAACCTCTGACCCCAACTAACACCTAGCGACTAATAAATAATCTGTCTCTGATGTGAATAATGCAGTTTGCATAATGACTGTTCATGTTCAAATTTATATGACTGGAAATCTTTCTGGAGACCCTGATTTGAGACTAGCACTTTTAATGAGTAACTTTACCTCCTTATGTAACTGGCCAATGAAAAAAGTTTGTTTGAGTAGGTAAACTTAACAATTCTGTGTACAGCAATGAACATACACTATATGGACAAAAGTATTCGGACGCTTAGCAATTACACCAACAGCGACTGTAACAACATTGTATTCAAATACATATACTTAAATATGGAGTTAGTCCCCCTTTTGCAGTGATAACAGTTTTCACTCTTCATGGAAGGCTTTCCACAAGATGTTGGAGTGTTGCTGTGGGAATTTGTGCCCATTCATTCTGTAGAGCATTTATGAGGTCAGGCACTGATGTTGGATAAGATGGCCTTGCTTGCAATCTCCTTTCTAGTTCATCCCAAAAGTGTTCGATGGGGTTGAGGTCAGGGCTCTGTGCAGGCCAGTCAAGTTATTCCACACCGAACTCATCAAACCATGTCTTTGTAGTGCTTGCTTTGTGCACTGGGGCACAGTTATGTTGGAATAGAAAAGGGCTTTCCCCAAACTGTTGCCACAAAGTTGGAAGTATAGCATTGTTCAAAATGACTTGGTATGCTGAAGCATTAAGATTGCCCTTCACTGGAGATAAGGGGCCTAGCCCAAACCCTGAAAAACAGCCCCATACCATTATCCCTCCTCCACCAAATTTCACAGTTGGCATAATGCAGTCAGGCAGGTAACGTTCTCCCAGCATTCGCCAAACCCAGACTCGCTCATCTGACTTCCAAACAGAGAAGCGTGATTTGTCTCTCCACAGAACATGTTTCCACTGCTCCACAGTCCAGTGTCAATGTGCTTTACACCACCCCATCTGACGCTTGCCATTGGTCTTGGTGATGTGAGGCTTGCATGCAGCTGCTCAGCCATGGAAACCCATTCCATTATGTTCCCACAGCACAGTTTTTGGGCTTACATTAATGCCAGTGGAAGTTCAGAACTCTTCAGCTATGGAATCAGCAGAGCGTTGGTGACTTTTACGCACCATACACCTTAGCAGTATTTGATCCCGCTCTGTGATTTTACGTAATCTTCCGCTTCGTGGCAGAGTCAATATTGTTCCTAAATGCTTCCAGCAAGGATGAAAATTTCTGAACCGTTTTATTGCAAAGGTGGCATCCTAACACCATACCACACTTGAAGTCACTGAACTCTTCAGAATAACACATTTTGAATCACAAATGTTTGCAAATGGAGACTGCATGGCTAGGTGCTTCATTTTATACACATCTGACAACGGGTTTAATTGAAACACCTCAATTCAATATTTAACAGGTATTGCCAAATACTTTTGTCCATATAGTGTACATGCACCACACCAAAGAAATACTAGCCTATGTACATCACTAAATCATTCTGATTAAGTGTTTTTATTGTGGGTTGAATTTTACATTTGTGTGACAAATGGGTCAGTGGGCAAGAATTTGACATTTCAATGTGAATGATTGGGGGAGTTTTTATTTTCTTAAAAGATTTTTTCTACTGTGCCTGAGGGTTGTTTTTTTACAGTGTTTTCTATGTGTGATTACAGGTCCCAATGGACCCTGGATGCCAGGACATGCTGGTGTTTGTAGCTCCACAAGCTCCAGTAAGCGCTGGCAGCCACGGGTATGCAGGCACTTGTAGTTCTACAAGTCCCAGCTATATTGAAAGCACAGTGCCATGCATCACTAATAAAAGTTAAGCCCGTCTGGCATCCCCTCTCAGCTGATACTGTAACATTGATTATATATGTATATATTTTTTTGTTGTTTTGTGCTGTTGTTTGTTACTTAACTTGTTTTTAAATGTCACAAGGTGGATTCTTTAGATACACCTTGGTTTCTAACATGTCCCCTAAGAGAGATATTGTAACCTGGGGGTTATCAGGCACCAAGTCAGAGAAACCATGAGAAGTTGGCCATATTGTGTCAGAAGTGCTTGTTAGCTGTAGGAACACTTTTGCCCAAAAAGACAATTATGGGTTAACTGAAGGTTGGATCAATTACTTGAGTTACCCTTTAACGCCTGATAAATGGGTGTCAATTGTTCTCCACCGGGCTCAGCTAGACGGGTGAGGTATGGGAGAACGGAGACGAGAATTCCGACCTACTTTTGAACGACTGCACAATAACAATGCCTATAATTCCTACAATAATAAAATGACTACTTAGCATATAAGAGACAAGACGTTTTTACGAACCTTGAAATGATCGTGTACTGTCAAATCCGAATAAGGGAAACGCCTACAGAGCAAAATGAGGTAATTTAGTAAGGACCTGCTGAAAATGCCGGTTTTAAAGCGGCAATACTCGGACCCCACGTTTGTATTGCACTATACATGGCGTGGGGTCCGGGTATTGCTGCTTTAAAACCGTCATTTTCAGCAGGTCCTTACTAAATTACCTAATTTTGCTCTGTAGGTTTTTCCCATATTCGGATTAGAAAGTAAACGATCATTTCAAGGTTCAGCAAAATTTCTTGTCTCTTATATGCAAAGTAGTCATTTTATTATTTTAGAGCTCATCGGCATCGTTATTGTGCAGTCAGGTCGGAATTTATGTAGTCGTTTAAATGACTACTATCGCAGCTAGACTTCATGGAGCCACTCTCCACATGGTGTCTGCTGCAACCCGAGAACAATGGGTGGCTCATCCTCTCATAAGCAGGTACCCAATCCAGCACAGAAATCTTATCTGAACCCAGCCTAACCAACACCACACAACTGTTGGAACCAAGTTGTGTTTAGAAGGGGAAAATCAGGTAATTTCTCGGTCTTCTACTTCAAGACAGACTGACTATGAGTTAAGGCTCCTGTTGGACTGGTCCAGGATTGTGCCTATGTGTAGATCTTCAAGTCTCTGCGGATCTTGTCTGGTCCCTGCCCAGCTGACAGAAGAGCGAACAATGTGGCTCCATGACTGAGATAGAATTTCATGGGACTGGGATAGTGCTCCAATGATTCCATTTACTATAGCCCCTTTAGGGTAGAGTTGTCTAGTGAGCTCCATGTGCAGTGAACCCTCTAGCTGTTTGTTAACTGCACTAACTCATGTGGGATTATATTTACATTTATTACCTGTATATGTTTATAATAAATGCATTTGTTATTGCCTTCTCTTCCATGTTGCATCTATTGATTAAATATTCATCTTGCATCTATTGATTAAATATTCAGCGCAGGGTTTGAGTTTATATTATTGTCGCAGTAAGATGTCACCTTTCCAACAAGTCAGGTTTGAAATTTCTGCCCTCCTAGAGCAAGTGCTATTATTGTGAAGTGGAAATGTTTAGGAGCAACAACCGCTCAGTGCTGAAGGGATAGATCACACAAGATTGCAGAATGGGGTTGCCGAGTGCTAAAGCACATAGCGTTTAAAAATCATCGGTCCTCTGCTGCAACACTCACTACCGAGTTCCAAACTGCCTCTAGAAGCAATCTCAGTACAAGAACTGTTCATGTGGAGTTTCTTGGATTGGGTTTTCATGGCTGAGCAGCAGCACACAAGCCTCAGATCACAAGAGATAAGCCTGTTGATAGCAACTCTAATTTCATCACAATTACGTGAACATGCCCTTACTGTACTTGCCCTTTCAACCTCTTTTAGCTTAAGGAGCTGTAAGTGAAGATGCTACTGAATTTGCAAGCTCATGCACTTCTTTGCTGCAAATGCGCAGTATGGAAATGCATGTCAAACTCTACATGAGGCTCACAGTTTACAATAGTGGTACAAGGAGAAAGGGAAAAAAGACCTCAACATTTTGGAGATCCTTCTCAAGAGATGCATTGTATTTGACCCTGTGCTCTATCTTCAAGATATTTCTTAACTTCAGTTCTTTGCCACTTTGTCTTATGCAGCTATATCATGTGGGAATCCAGGATCTATCCCTAATGGAAATATGAGAATTGGAAATTTCTTATTCGGTTCTACCATATACTATACATGTAATTCAGGGTGAGTATAACTAACTCTTTAGATAAAAACCATTATACTGAAAGTCTGTACGATTTAAAATAATTTACTTACTGATGGTTTATAAGTCATACTTGCCAACTTTTGAAAAATCATTTCAGGTAGATTCCCCAATATAAACCTACGTGGCGCGCCGTTGAAGTGGGGTGTCCTGCATTGCCAAAGCGGTGTCTAGCTCCTTTCATGGGCAAATCTGGAACCTATAGTACTGTGCGCAGCCTATCGCCAGAGGGGGTTTGTGTATGGGTTACACATCACCTGGGGCTAAGTGTAGCAGGGCTGAAGGGAAGATATTTTTTAATTTTACGGTAATTGTTATGGCAAAGCTGGCGATAACCAAGGAGCACAGCAATGAATTTACTGCGGCAATATTTGATAGATAGTAAGGATTTCCATTTAGAAACTTGGGGGCCTAATCGCTCGAGATAACTTGGGGGGGAATAAATAGAGCAAAGCAAAAAAAGCCCTATCACTGTGATAAACATTTTATTGCGTAGATAAATTGCTCCTAAATTCTTACATTTTAACAAATACATTTTGGATTTCAACTAAATTTATATGAACAATGTATTTTTTTTACTTGTAATAAAAGCTATGTGCAGACTCACTTTATGGAGAGTAGGTGACTATGATCAAAAGCTGTATTTTTATTTTTATTGCATTGAATTCGGCAAAACTTTTAAAGAAAAAAATACATTTCTAGTAGGGTTGCCTGACAGATCATTTAATATCACCTGCTATATAATGAATATTTATGTACACATACAAACTCCTAGGAACTCTTGCGCAGCTTGTGCTCTCCCATTACTCTGCCTTAACTTCTCCACTGCT
The DNA here is from genome assembly GCF_038048845.1 of Mixophyes fleayi. NCBI lineage: Eukaryota > Metazoa > Chordata > Amphibia > Anura > Limnodynastidae > Mixophyes > Mixophyes fleayi. The sequence continues at coordinate 269,441,140 of NC_134403.1, forward strand.
GTTGTTCTCTTTAACCCTTACTATTACTCCCTGTGACTGGATCACTGATAAATAACTTCTGGTATAAATTTATTTAAAGAAAATATCGTAGGGCACTTATTTATATAGTTGCACACTTATTTTTGATATTGTGTATATTTTAGTAAGGGCAATGTTTAATTTCTGAAACCAGGGGGAGAAATTTGTTTCTTGTTTAACCTTGCTAGAGGAGATTCATTATTTCTTAAGGTATATATCTGATACAATAAGCCTTTGTGGATGGAAGTCATTTGTGTGTTGTGGTGTAGGGAAGTGGCTTGTTTGGGGTTTTTACCTTTCTTTGGGAATGTGTATTCAGGGCTATCTGAAGAGGGGCCCCATGCTAATTAGATCTTTTGATGTGTGAAGGTCCAACATTGAAAGCAGGAACTTTTAATTACGACTGGCTCCTAGATTCTCTGCACCTGAAAACCAGATGCAGGACATCACAGCATTTCTAGAATTTCATAGATAAGTGTAAATATTGTTGACTTTGCAATGCATGTAAATCCATGTTTGTGTAAACACATTGTATCCTGATTCTAAAAATATCCAAATCAGTATAAAAAGCACTGTCTTGTACAGTGAAATGTTCTTCTTGTTTCATCTGACCTGATCACTGGTACCTTCAACCAGTGTGAGAGCAAATAAACATCACTTGCTTCAAAGACCTGCTTGAAAACATCTTCAATATTGCTGTATTTCTGTGACCTCCAGATTAGACTCTAAATCTAAAGCCCAGGTGCGCCAGTAACAGGGTACACTCGCAGCATCAGTTACCAAGAAGAACCCCGGTACTGGATGCCGGTAAGGAGTCTAGTGGTGGCAGCATTTGTAAGCCCCTCCTACTGCGGCAAGAGGGCGCATTTGGGATAATGAAAGGGACCAGTGGCAAAGTAAGCCCAGCCGGTTCCGAGCAGCATCAGACAGAGTGGCGTAGGCGGTCCATCGTCTCATTTCTGGTGTCAAGCGGCGGGATAACTGCAGGCGGCTTTTCGTGCACCAGTCAGGAGAGCCGAGTTATTCCGGAGAGGAATAACTGCAGCCAGGAGAATGCACAGGAATGTCGAAGTACAGTAAAATGTCCAAGGCGAACCTTGAAATACTGTGCCAAACAAAGAGATAGAAATTCCTTAAACAGCGACAAGGAGCGAAATGAAAAAGGCGCTGAGAGCCTGGAATGCGCAGTACGGGTCAGCAGGTGAGAAAGCTGACAGTGACCTGGAGGAGACATTAACTTCACACCTAGAGGTACCTGCAGTAACATCCCAGAACACAGCACCTGTTTCCAGCAACAGTCCCCTCCCACAGAGTGAACCAGTGATGCAAGTTCAACAGCATGAATAGGGTAACTTCTCTGTACTAATGCAGCAGCTGGGGTCCCTTGGAGACAAAACAACTGAGGAAGAGCAGTTGCTTATCATCCAGTTGTGGGGCAATTGGTGGACACTGCCTCCTGCAGCAGCCCGTGAACGTCATCTGCTGCGTCCAGATTGGGATCCCTTCACTTTACCAAATTTGATGACACTGTTGGAGATATTGATGGATATTTGCAGGTCGTGCAGTGGAAGCTTATCGCGGAGTGGCCCCAGAGGACTGTGCAGACTATGATGTGGTAAAACGAGTCCTCCTTAAGCGCTATGTTATTATCCCAGAGACTTACCGGCAGAGGTTTCGGGACTTGGCTAAAAGCACTCATATCAGCCATGAAGAATTTGCCAACCAGATGCGGCAGTTGGCAATAAGATGGATTAATGGATCTGATGCTAAGTCCTGGGAAGAATTGGTGAACTTAATTTGCAGAGAGCAGTTTCACTGCCGTGCGCACCGGAGGTGAAGGAGTGGGTACTGGACCATAGCCCAGCAACCCTGGAAAAAGCGGCCCAGTTGGCGGATAAGAATATGGTAGTGAAGCCATGCTGGCAGAAGCGCCAGGTTAACAGCCAACCCCAAAGGACGGTACAATCAGGGGGACACCCCTCTGCTACTCATCCCCAAAAGCAAGTACCTAACCCTCCGGGTACTACTCACCAGCCACCGCCCCGCCCTGTCCCTGGAAATTATCAGAGAAACCAGGCTGGAGAAGAAGTGCTACAGCAGCAGAAAAAATGGTAATTTAAGGATGACTGTCCCACAGCCCCACCACCTCAGACTCGTGCCCCTAATCAGAGTCCTGGGGCCAGACTGACTTGCTTAACTCTCAAAGGTGAGCCATTAGAGACTGTTTCCACCCCTGCCTGCCCAATGGAGTTTGGCCTGTCTGAAGGTGATTCATCGGAGAGAGTCACCTGTGTGTCCAAAAGACCCCCCAAAAACATGTGGAGGAACCTGCAGCCGGTCCAAGTGTGACCCCTGCAGAGTGAAGAACTGAGAAACTCAGGGGCATCAATTACTGTTGTGAGTCCCCATCTTATTGATCCTGCTGCAGTATTGCAGGATTGCACTGCCAAAGTTACTGTGGCAGATGTACTGGAGAAAGAAGTGCCTGTAGCAAGGGTGTATCTAGACTGGGGAGATGGCCATGAGTTGCAAGATGTTAGCGTTATGGATGGCCTCCCAACTGATGTGATTTTGGGCAACGATGTTGGGGATGGAACTGTAACCGCATTTCCCAACTCTATTACCCGGAGCCAAGCTGCTAAGCTACAGTCTTCAGGATCTACACCTGCACAACCCAGCCCAAAAAGACCACAGCTGCTAGAAAACAGCCATCAACAGCAATCACAGCTTCAGCCAGCCCAGAGAAAAAGACCACATCTGCTATTTCTTTAGGAAACAGCCACCTGTTTGCCTCTGGAAAGACTACATCCCCTAGCAATGCAGAGGATGTTGTCTCTTGCCAACCTGATATTGTGTGGGTGCCCGGTGATGCTCCTGTCCCTAGTAGTATGCCAGCTCTGGTGGTGAATATAGCTAACCACAGTGACCTCCCTTTGACTGACCCTAGTCACTCAAACATAGACCCCCCCTGCAGCATATCCTGACTTAGAAGATAGTGAGGGCCGCAGGGAAGAGTTCAGGGCAGCACACCTCTCTGATCCCTCACTGGAAGGCATGAGGCGCCAGGCTGGCGGCAGCCTTCCAGCGATGGAGGTGGGGAATGTGACCTGCCGTAAAGGGTTGTTGTTCCGTGTAGCTATGAAGGTAGATGGGGCTAGACCAGTCCGGGAACAAGTTCAACTGGTGGTACCACGGGACAACTAATATCATTTGCCCATGAAATCCCTATGGCGGGACACCAGGACAGAAACCAAACATTGAAGCGCCTGACACAGAACTTTTTCTGTCCGGGAATGTCGGATGACGTCCGGGCCTACTGTAAGTCCTGTGATGAGTGTCAGCATCTCAGGCACCCCAGTGTTTGTACTCCCTTGCCAATAATTGGGGAACCTTTTCAGCGAGTGGCTGTGGACATAGGAGTTCCCCTGCCTGTGATCATATCTGATACCTACCCTTTGCCCTGTATTTACGCTTTTGTAGATGAGTTGGACAGAGTTCGGGGTTATCAAGACATTTATATTTTCAATAAGATTTGGGTAGACAATCTGGAGCAAATAGGGCTGGTGTTAGGGAAGATTGGGTGAGCATGTTTGACTGTTAGGGCAGAGAAGTGCTACATGGAGATGTCAGAGGTACACTACCTGGGTGATCGTATGGGGGGAGAAAGGGTTTGGTCAGAACCAGCTCTGGTAGAGACAATTCGAGACTGCCCCAGCCCACGACCCAGTTACATGTACTGGCATTCTTAACGACTGCAGGGGACTACAGATGTTCTGTCCCAGACTTTAGCACTGTAGCAAAGCCCCTGACAGATCTCACTAAGAATAAACTCCTCAAAGTAGTTGACTGGACACCCGCTTGTGAGCTGGCATTTCAGTCGTTAAAGGAAACCCTCCAGTTCATGCTCCAGTACTGGCAGTGCCTAACTATGACAAGGACTTTATTGTGCAAACTGACGCGTCACAGCATGGACTGGGAGCAGTACTTAGCCAGGTGGAGTCAGATGGGCAGGAGTACCCTGTGGCCTATTTGAGCAGATAACTGCTAAATTGGGAGGTGGGAAAGAATGTATGCCCATTGTGTGGGCAGTGAAATAACTTTAACCTTATTGGTATGGACGACATTTTACTGTAGTGACTGATCATAATCCTTTAAAGTGGCTACAACACACCTCAGGGGAAAATGGCTGTTTGTTGCGCCGGAGCCTTGCATTTCAAATTTATGACTTTGACATAATTCACAAGCAAGGAGAGGCTCACAGCAATGCGGATAGGCTGTCTCGGCAGGCAGAGCCGGATCCTCCGGGTCACCACCGGTAACCCTAGGAGATTGCGGACCAGAACCCAAATCATTTGGACATGGCACGCTGGTTGCTGCATGGACAAGGGGGAAGGATTGTGATTGGATCACTGATAAATAACTTCTGGTATAAATTTATTTAAAGGAAATAGGGCGCTTATTTATATAATTGCACATGCACTTATTTTTGATATTGTGTATATTTTCTTAAGGGAAATCTTTAATTTTCTTTAATTTCTGAGAGCAGCGGAAGAAGTTTGTTTCTTGTTTAACCTTTCTAGAGGAGATGCATTATTTCTTAAGGTATATATCTGATACTATGTTACGAGCCGCGGCGGTGCCCAGCCACCGTGACTCACTCACTTGGGTCCCGGCCATAGCTATGACTGGTACATCACTTACGGGACGCTGCAGTTGATAGCGCCGCATCCCGGCATTAGGTGCAGCCGGGCGCGCGCGCTACTCTCGTGTGTTCCATTATGACAGCCCTTAGGGCTGATTAATTCTTTGCCCCATTGGCCAGTGCCTGTTTATAAGGCAGGGAGGGCTTAGCCACCCTGCCGGTTATAGTTCTGTGTTCCAGTTTATAGCCTGCTCCTGTACCTTGCTGCTGTGTACCTTTGATTGGATTTTCCGTGTATGACCTATTGCCTGTCCCTGGATCTAAACCTTTTCCTGTGACCATGAGCCTGCTGGAACCTGACATCGCCTCTGGTACTCCGTCCAGTTTGCAAGATTGCTGGCCTGCCTCCATTCCATGTACCTGTGCGCAGCCTTGTGAATATAAACCTATACTACTTAGAGTTTAAGACCTGGGGTCATTTGAGTACCTGTGAGCGTAACCAGTCTCTACGGGAAAGGCGGCTGCTATAGGTGAAGACCTCGTCACCTGTTCTATAAGTTTATGCCACACTAATTGTCGTAACATTATAATCGGCCAGTGAAGAGTGGTACTGCTCCTATGGGTGCAAGCGGGACAAATCTTTCTCCTGCTCAAGTTTTGGTAGGCCAAATTCAAACACTATCCCAGATAGTCCAAGGCCTGTCGCAGCGGTTGTCTGCGCAAGAGGAAACTGCCAGAGCCTCACAAGCCCAGCAAGCTCCCTTCGCCTTTTCTGCAGAACCTAAATTGAATCTGCCAGATCGGTTCTCCAGAGATAGAACCCTATTTCGCAATTTTAAGGAAAGATGCAAGCTGTACTTCCGCCTTAGGCCTCACTCGTCTGGATCGGAGCTTCAAAAGGTAGGCATAATCATATCCCTTCTACAGGGAGAACCTCAGTCCTGGGCATTCAGCCTTGCCCCTACAAGTCCTCAGTTACAGTCTGTTGATGCCTTCTTTGATGCCCCAGGACTGCTCTATGATGATCCGGACCGAGTTGCCTCGGCTGAATCACATCTCATAGCCCTGAAACAGGGTCGTTGCACTGCTGAGTAATACTGTGCGGAGTTTAGATGCTGGTCCACAGACAGCGAGTGGAATGACCCAGCACTCCGGAGCCAGTTCCGTTTGGGCCTTTCTGAACAGATAAAATACTCTCTGGTGCAATACCCTGTACCAACTACACTGGAGAATCTGATGCAACTGTCATCAAGATTGACCGCAGGTTTAAAGAAAGAAAGGCCGAGAGGGATACCTCTGTTTCTTTGTGCTCTTTTCCTACTCCTCCTGCAGCACCATTTGAAGCCACTGAACCCATGCAGCTAGGTGCTTATCGGCTCACGTCAGAAGAAAAACCCAGAGACGTACATTAGGCCTCTGCCTATACTGTGGCAACAGGGGTCACCTCCTCCGAAGCTGTCCCAATAAATCAGATAAGTTGGGAAAAGCACAGGCCTAGAGAATATGGAAGAGGTTCGTCTATGTCTGCAAATTATTTCTTCAAAAAATGCACTTCTGATTCCTGCGGAGATTTCCTTTGGTGCTAAATCTACTCCTGCCGCTGCCTTCTTAGACAGTGGTGCAGCTGGAAATTTCTTGGATTTGGACTTTGCCCGTTCCCTAGGAATTCCTACTGTTAAGCTCAAGTCACCCATCACTGTCTGTGGTCTAGATGGTGGTCATTTACCAGGTGGGAAAATGTGTTCACAGACACCTCTGTTGCAGCTCACCGTAGGGGCACTACATACTAAGAAACCTGTAATTTTTTATTATTAACTCTCCTTCTGTTCCTGTAATCCTAGGGCATCCCTTGCTGCAGCTCCATAGTCCTACCATCGATTGGAACAAGGGCAATATCATTCACTGGAGTCCCTTCTGCTCCTCATCCTGTTTATCTCTGCCTGTTTGGTTGCTCCAGGTTCCGTTAGACCAGCTGCCTCTACCATATCATGAATTTCGAGATGTATTCTCCAAGCAGGCAGCTGACACTTTGCCTCCACATTGCAGTTACGACTGCGCCATCGACCTAGTTCCAGGCTTTAAGCTCCCTAAGGGACGATTATACTCTCTCTCTGTACCAGAAATGCAAGCCATGGAAGAATGTATAAAGGAGAATCTCAAAAGAGGCTTTATCAGGCCTTCGAAATCTCCTATCGTTGCCGGATTCTTTTTCGTCTCCAAAAAAGATGGGATGCTTCAACCATGCATAGACTACCGCGGGTTGAATAAAATCACCATTAAAATACACGTACCCGCTCCCACTCATATCAGTCCTCTTCGATCAGCTTAGAAGTGCTTCAGTATTTACCAAGATCGACTTACGTGGTGCATATAGCCTTATTTGTATCAGAGATGGGTACGAATGGAAGACCGCATTCAACACTCATTCAGGTCACTACGAATATTTGGTCATGCCTTTCGGTTTATGCAATGCACCCGGTTTTCCAGGACCTAATTAATGATGTTCTCAGGAAATTCCTTGGCCACTTCGTTGTGGTATACCTGGATGACATCTTGATCTTTTCTCAGTCCTTGGCTCAAAACCGCCATCATGTGAAACAGGTCCTTCTCAAGCTTCGGCAGCATCAGTTATTCACCAAGCTAGAGAAGTGTGAATTTGAGGTCCAGAAAGTCTCTTTCCTCGGATACATTATCTCTCCGGATGGGTTCTTAATGGATCCTAGCAAGGTTCAAGCAATCTTGGAATGGTTGCGCCCAAGTAATCTGAAGGCCATCCAGAGATTTTTGCGCTTCGCAAATTATTACCGGAGATTCATTCATTCCTTTTCAGATCTAGTCGCTCCTATTACTGCTTTAACCCGGAAAGGGGCTGACTCCACCAATTGGACCCCTGATGCCATAACCTCTTTTGAAGCCTTAAAATCAGCTTTTGCCTCGCTCCAGTCTTGAGACACCCCAATCCTGAATTACCTTTCGTCATTGAAGTAGACGCCTCTGATATCGGCGCAGGTGCTGTTCTGTCCCAGAAGGATCCTCGAGACCACAAATTATATCCGTGTGCCTACTTTTCACGGAAATTCTCTTCTGCTGAGATTAATTACAACGTGGTCAATCATGAACTCTTAGCCATGAAATGGGCATTTGAGGAATGGCAACACTGGCTAGAAGGGGCAGTCCATGTCATCTCTGTACTCACAGATCACAAAAATCTACTATTTATTGAATCTGCTAAATGCTTAAATTCTAGGCAAGCACGATGGGCATTGTTTTTTACTCGCTTTAAGTTTGTGATCTCATACAGACCGGGCTCCAAGAATATTAAAGCGGACGCTCTTTCCCTAAGTTTCAGTTCTTCTCACGCTCCGCCTGCATCTTCCGCTTCCTATCATTCCTCCAGCTTCTATCCATGAAGGGCTGACTCAGGATCTAGGGCAGGGGTGGGCAAACCAGTCCTCAAGGGCCATAAACAGTTCATGTTTTTTGGATTTCTTTAATCATGCACAGCTGAGTTAATCTATTTGGCTGGGTCAGTAATTATCCCAGCTGTTTCTACAGACAGAAATCCAAAAAACATGAACTGTTTATGGCCCTTGAGGACTGGTTTGCCTACCCCTGATCTAGGGACTGCTCTCCACAAGTTTCAGAAAATTGCTCCTCCTGAGACACCGTTGGGCAAGTTGTTTGTGCCTATTCACCTCAGAAAAGATGTGTTGTCTGAAGCTCATGAAAATTAAAGTGCTGGCCATCCACGCATTTTCAAGACCACTGAAATTCTTCTGCATTCTGTTTGGTGGCCCACCTTATCTTCTGTCATCAGATAATTTGTCCTCTCCTGCAGGGATTGTGCCAGGAACAAGTCTGCCAGAAATTGTCCATCGGGTCAACTCATGCCTTTGCCTACTCCAACTAAGCCTTGGTCACATCTCTAAATGGATTTTATTGTGGATCTACCCTGCTCATCTGGTCACAGTACTATTTGGGTGGTGGTCGATCGGTTTAGCAAAATGGCCCACTTTATTCCGTTGGCAGGGCTACCTAATGCCCAGAACCTGGCATCATTGCTCATCCACCATGTCTTTCGTCTCCACGAGTTGCCAGGGGATATTGTTTCGGACCATGGGTCTCAATTCATTGCTCAATTTTGGAGATCCTTCTGCACCCACCTGGGCATCAACATCAGTCTATCATCTGCCTATCATCCACAGTCAAACGGTCAGATTGAAAGAGTCAACCAGTCTCTGGAACAATTCCTTCGACTATACATTTCCAAATTCCATAGCAACTGGTCTTCGTTACTCCCGTGGGCTGAATTTGCTTACAATAATTCCTGCCATTTTTCCATCCGCTCTGCTTCAGGCCTCCGCTCGAGCAAAATTTTTTGCAGACCGTCATTGCAGGAGATGTTCTTTTAAAGTAGGAGACAAAGTCTGGCTCTTCACCCGTAATATAAGGATCAAACAACCATGCAAGAAATTGGGACCTAGGTTCATTGGACCCTTCTCTATTATACCCGGTTGCTTTCAGGCTCCAGCTTCCACCTTCGTTAAGAATCCCTAATACATTCTACTGTTCCCTCTTGCAACCTGTTGTCTCGTCATCCAGATTTCAAACTCATAAACCATCGAAACCTCAACCAGTAAAATTGCATGGTTCTCATGAATTTTTTGTGGAGAAGATTCTCGACTCCAAGAGGGTTCAGGGACAAACCCATTTTCTGGTCCATTGGAAGGGCTATGGCCCAGAAGAACGCTCTTGGGTCCCCCAGAGTTGCCTTCACGCTGACAGACTCCTCAAGAAATTCTTTAAACGGTTCCCGGGAAAACCTGGATGTCGGGGTTCCTTGACCCCTACTCAAGGGGGGGTACTGTTACGAGCCGCGGAGGTGCCCAGCTGCCGCGACTCACTCACCTGTGTCCCGGCCGTCGCTATGACGACCGGAACATCACTTCCGGGTCTCGTCCCGGCCGTTGCCTAGGCCTGTGCCTAGGCAACGGCCGGGACGCTGCAGTTAATAGCGCCGCGTCCCGGCATTATGTGCAGCCGGCGCGCGCTTCTCTCTTGTGTGTTCCATTATGACAGCCCTTAGGGCTGATTAGTTCTTTGCCCCATTGGCCAGTGCCTGTTTATAAGGCAGGGAGGGCTTAGCTTCCCTGCCGGTAATAGTTCTGTGTTCCAGTTTATAGCCTGCTCCTGTACCTTGCTGCTGTGTACGTTTGATTAGATTTTCCGTGTATAACCTTTTGCCTATCCCTGGATCTTGAACCTTTGCCTGTGACCTTGACCTATCGCCTGTCCCTGGATCTGAACCTTTTCCTGTAGAATTAAGAAGACAACAAAACAGAGCCGGATTTAGACCTCATGGGGCCCTAGGCAAGATACTGGTTGAGGGCCTCTCTCCCTGGATCAGTCCATAGCACTATGTTTTTAGAATACCATATATCCCTATAGCTGAGTAGAAGGAAAGCTGCGCGCCGTCAAAGGAGGTGTGGCCATATCATTGGGGTCGTGGCTTGCTTCGTTGGGGCGTACTTAGCAACAACAACCTAGCGCAGCAACAACCAACGTACCTAGTAACAATGTAGCAGTTGTCACTTTTGTCCCTACATCATCACATGTGTCCCTTCACATTAACACTATGCGCCTTCACAATATCACATGTGCCCCTTCATTGTTACTTTTGTCCCTCAATCATCACACTATGCCCCTTCATTGTTATTTTTGCTCCTTCACAATATCACATGTGCCCTTTCACCTCACCTCTGTACCCCTTCACATCAACTCTGTTCCTCTTCATATCACGTCTGTGCCCCTTCACATCAACTCTGTCCCACTTTATAATTTTTTTGAAAAAATTTGTTTCCCCTTTTTCATAGTGTGCCATTGTGCCTCCGTTAGTTTGCTTACCTTTCTATTGCTTTCTTCTCTTCTGTTTTCTTCTTTCTGTTTTCTCATCTTCTGTTCTGTTTTCTTTCTTGCCCCGTCGCGCGTGCTGCTCCTCTCCTCCTACAGTGAATATGCTGTCATATTCAGGGGAATGCAACTAGGCAAGGAAGGAGGAGAGGAGGCTGCCGGGGGCCGCTGCAATCATGTGATTTATTTTTGATTTTTTTTGTTTCCTCCCTCGTACACACTATTTTTTTTTCCTCTGCTGGCGCCCCCACCACCTGCCAGGCCCCCTGGGGACTACTGGGCCCTCGGCAAGTGCCTAGGTTGCCTAGCAGTAAATCTGGCCCTGCAACAAGGGATCAAGTGTGGTTTCACACGAGGCAGCTTCCACAATTGAGAAAATCTCCTTTGGAATTAGATTGTTCTCATTTTCCCTCTATTAGTCAAATGAAATCTAATTTAACAATATGTAAACACAAAACAATGAACATTATAAGGGAACTGGGAGACATTTGCCTAACTTCTAGGAATTTACAATTGTCTCCCAATGTATAAAATATTGTTAACCTTTATATAGTGCCTACAGATTGTGCAGCACTTTACAATATTTAATAATTAGTATCAGTCCCTGACCCAAACTCCTCAAAGATAGCCTTGGTTGAAAACAAACCTCCTGACCCCAGAGCTTTGAAGCAGCAGCTATGCTAACCACAGTGCCACTGTGCTATTCAAATAGAACTGTTTTGCTTTTAGTGACATATTTATTTTTATAAAGTTACAGGTTCAAGTGACAACAAACATGTTTATCTGCACTCCCCATCTTTTTCATTCTTCTGAACTACTTTGGCAACCTATCTTTAACACTATCTATCAATCTTGCATTATTGTGTCACATCTGTATAGTGGTGAGATTTGATTTGAACAGGTCAACCACATTGTAAATTAACATAAAACATAATGAAACATATATTCATTAAAACATTATAACATATTTATTATTAAATAATCTTGCTTCTTACTGTTAACTCTGCTTTAGGAAAATGATGGTCAGTCTTAAGTGTTTATTTAACCTATATCATTTAGGTACAGAATGAGATCTGCTACTTTTAGAAAATGTACTTCGAATGGAACTTGGACTTTGCCCATTCCTGTATGTGAAGGTACAAACTAATTATATGGTTAATTCAGTGCCTGAGTGAATGACATTTTTTAAAGCAGACAGACATATGCAAATAGTTAACCAATGGTTCAATCATTGTAATTATTGCATCAATTAAAATCTGCCATACCATGCATACCAATTATAAAAAAAAGTAGAATACAATAGTGAATAGCATTGCTAAGAACAACTAAGGAAAGTAAAGACATCAAATATCACTTGTATACAGATGTACAGGGCATTTAGATCTGGACAAATTTAGATTTGGACAAATAATGTTTCTAAAGAACTACCTTATGCATACATATGGTAGTTTTTGGGAAGTACTTCAATGCAGACACTCTGATTAATATTTTTAGAATTGTGGACCCAGGTGAAAATGGGCATAGAAGAACCACTTAAACCATCGCTTCAAAGTCCAGCATACTATTGTTTTTGGACAATCCCCTTCAATAATTACAACTTTTCCTTTTGTCTAATAAATACTGTATAAGATGTTAAAAAAAAAGTATTTTTGTGGTGTCTAAGAGGCTCTGCTAAACCAGAAATGCCTCGTAAATGTGCAGTCTTCACCCCTTGCATCTGATTTCAATATCTGCACCCTGATTCCTGCACCTAGTCTGCATTTTGCAAGGAACTCTCCAGTTCCTTCAATCAGAAGGACGGATTGCAAGCATCCTTTCAGTCAATCACATCAAAAGATCCATAAGGAATGGTATATTTAACATGCTATTTAAAATAAATAAAAAAAAAAAACATTTATTTAAAACCAAAGATCTTGAGAGTACAGATTTAAAAGCAAATATATATTCATTCAACATTCGTCGGTGACAATGTTTTTGTCACTTACAGGAGTACCATGTGGACATCCTGGAAACTCTGAGAATGCTGAATTTGAAGCTAAAGACTTTTTATTTGGATCTGAAGCAATTTATAAATGTAAAAAAGGGTGAGTATAATGTATTCCCTCAAACTGCCTACAGACCATAATCAAAGTCTTTCATCATTAAAATTATTAAATAAATAAGGTATAACAGACCTGAATTTAGTAAAAGTTGTTTTCATTTGTTAGCCACAATTATTGATAATATAATCAAAATTAAAGTTTTTTTTATAAAATTTGTATGCTTATTGCCACTGAAGATTTTTAAACTTTGCACTTCCCAATGACAATCCAGCACTGATTGCATTGCTAATTGTCATGCTAATAAGTATTTCACAAGTGACATCTCAAGATTAATTAATTAACATTCTGAAATTGTCTTTTTCCCTTCATGTTTAGGTACAAAATGATATCTCATGAAAATTCTAGGAAATGTGGAGAAAATGGAATTTGGATTGGTAAAATCCCTGTTTGCGAAGGTAAGAAATTAAAATATGGTGCTATATGTTGATTTAGTGAAAAATAATAGTTGAAAAATTTTGCACCACTGGTACTAGGAATAAACAAGATAACCAGACGGAAAATAAAACAAAACATTGAAGCAGTATTTTATTATTTATTTGCAATTTACATTTATTAGAAGTTTCACTTTAGAGCATGATCTAGTTGTGTTCTTGTAAAGCTTTGTACTAGGAATCTAATTGTTAATGCTGATCTGTTCAAGAAATCTTATGTCTTCGTATCTGCTGATTTTGAGCGTATCGCACGCAAACTCACTTTGCGCATGCCCAGAACCGAATCAGATCCGTGTTCGTGCACAAAGGACACTTACTTCAGCCTACAATTTCAGGGAGGGAACGAGGCGGGAAAGGGGCTTTTTGGCCATAGTCAATTTAAAATAAGGGCATGCCAAACTCAAGCGCATGCAGTCACATCCGAATCAAGCTCTGGGCATCGCAATGTTACTGCCGTATCTTGTGCTCCAGCTACAGTTCTAGTCTAAGCCCTGATTACTAGTGATGACATTCTCGTATGCATGCTATAACATGTGTTTGCAATCAGGAGCAACTGTAAAAAATATTTTATGTTCAGTAGACATTAAGATCATCCTAATAAATGTATTTAAAATATAAATAACAAAAAACACTTTTTATCATTAATGCCTATATTATTAAATGGTGACATTAAGTCAATATTTATTTTTTCTGTGCATTCTTTTGCGAATTTACATACCACATAGGTATAGGATGTATCCTGCAGTGCCTTGTGTAGTAGAGCAGAGCAGACCTACACCCGAATTCATCAGCACACGTATCTTCAGAGCCATTCCTTGTTGAATTCGGGAGTGTGCAGTGATGATTTATGTGCGTTTTTAAACAAACACACATAGCGATCAGAAAGCGTGCCTTGATTAATCAGGACCCTAGGGGGAACCCAGCAAATAGATATTTGCTGAAAAAAATGCAACCGTCACTGCCATTAAATAATTCATATTCACATTTAATAAATTGACATCATGCTCCTCAAACTCAGCCATGCATTCAATTAATAGCGCCCAAATCACCCCATCTTAAATTAATAGTCCCCACTATAAAATTAAATTGCCTCACCAGTACCCCATTAGTCACCACCTACAACACACACATTCCATTGCCACAAGCCCGCTGTGCCATCACACACACATTACTGTGCCCCTTCATCACCATGCTGTGCCTCCTTATGATCACACTGTGCCCTCCATGCTGCTTTTTCTCCCCCTTCTCCTGGCCCCCCTTTATCACCCTGTGCCATGCTGCTTTGGCCCCCATTCACACTCTGCCATGCTGCTTTGGCCCCCCTTCACACTTTGCCATGTTGCTTTGACCCCCCTTCACTCTCTGTCATGCTGCTTTGGCCCTTTCTCACTCTCTGCCATGCTGCTTTGGCCCCTTCTCACTCTCTGCCATGCTGCTTTGGCCCCTTCTCACTCTCTGCCATGCTGCTTTGGCCCCTTCTCACTCTCTGCCATGCTGCCTTTGCCCCTTCACTCACTGCCATGCTTTTTGTGCTCCCCTTCACTCTCTGCCATGCTGTCTGTGCTCCCCCTTCACTCTCTGCCATGCTGTCTATCATCCCCTTGCTTCCGTTCTTACACTTACCTTTTCTATCATCTTCTGTCTTCTCTCTTCTTGCCGACTCCTCTCTGCGCCACTCCTCACTGAACGTCGGGCGTGATGATATTACGCTCGACATTCAGTGCGAACGGAGCAAAGAGGAGTCGGGAGCGCCGCAGTCACATGAGTATTTTTTTTTCGCAATTTTTTTTGTTTTAAAGGTACCTGCTCCCCCCACCAACGAAGAGGGGAGCAATCAAGGTCAGGGTCTACCGGGGGATATCCCGGCCCCCGGGTGGCCCAATCCAACCCTGGTCTCGCCCTGGCTTGGGTAATAGTTTTATCAGAGCTGAATTAAAATGGTTAGGCAAGAGACCTCGCTCTACTATGTCGTTAAAATAATCTCGTACACATTCGTCAATAGGGCCTTGTAGGACTTTGTAAAATTCCCCAGACATACCATCAGGTCCGGGAGCTTTTAACGCTTTTAGGGATTTAATGGCTTGTTGTACCTCAACCAAAGTGAATGGGGCTGTAAGTGAGTCTTCCTGTTGCTCTGTGATTTGAGGTAATGAAATACCTTCCCAAAATTTTTGATTATTAGCAAAATTCAAGGAATTCTGAGACTAAAGGTCTGAATAAAAATTACTTATATATGATGCAAAGGGGATTACGCAATTTTTAAGGGAGCCCTCATCGTAGGGCAGATATAACATTTGCACCTCCATCTCTCTGCAAAAGATTAGTCAAAAAAGGACACAGAAAACAGGTGTAAAAACTCATAAACAAATCAAACCATGGGCAACATAGCCCTATGCAACTAGGCATTACCAGTCAGGAAATGGTCTGGACTGTTAAATATTACAGACTATAACATAAAGTAATTAATTATGTAAATAATTAATATCCCTTGTGAGTAAATCCCAAAGGGGACCCCAAGTAAAATATAACATATGAGAAAGATATTACCAATTAAATGTCACACAACCTATAAACATATAGCATGTTGTATCAATGTGATTATTAATATACGAGAGAGAAACCTGATATTTCAGGCTTGACGTGTCTCATCAACTCATTGTCGCTTTCATGAAAATCAAATAGCAATGAACCAGATGATGAACTCCACTGACTTGAAATAAACAAAACAAAAAACAAAATAAAGCAAAAAAACTAAAACAAAACACACACAAGCAGGATTGATAATAGCTTGTATTGACATACAGATACTTATGCTTTTGTTTAGCAAACTTCTTCAAGTGCTTAGTAAGGGTTTCTTTTTCTACCCGAATAGAAGCAATACATGACGATTAGTTTAATCTTGAGAATTCATATCAGATTTTTCAGCTTCCTCTTCTTTTAGGTAATTAAGTGCGTCATCAGCAGATAAAAAGTCCTTGAAATCAGAACCGTAAAACAATTTCAGGCAAGCTGGGTAAAGTAGTAAAAACTTCCATTTGGCTTTGATCAAATTAGTGCAGATCGGAGAGAAATCACGTTGTGCTTTGGTAACTTCTGTGGATTACTCTTGGAATAAACTAAGGAGATGTGTGTCCCATACTAGATTGTTGATCTTTTTTTGAAGGCGTCCAGATGTCTACTTTTTGGGCATAATTGAGACACCAAAAAATCACTTTTCGAGGTCTTCCCAAGTCAGAATCTTTGTATGGGCCCAATCTATGAGCGCATTCGATGATAACTGAAAGCCTGTCAGTTGGCATTTGCAGCAGTGCTGGTAAAGTGGTAGATAAGAACTTACAGTTGAGTTTTTCACCAATTCAGGTAATCCAATAAAACGCAGGTTATTTTGGCGTAACCTGTTTTCAAGATCATCAACTCTGTTCCACAATTGCTTCTGCATTTTATCAGATGTAGATGAATTTAACTTCAACTGTGTCACCTCAAGAAAATTTTCACTGATTCATTCAGTTTAACTTGCTGCGATGTTTGTAACAGTTGAGCCTTCAGATCTTATATTGCAGAAGTAAATTTGGAAGCTTGTTCTTGCAATAAAGGTTCCATCATTTCTTTTATAGCTATAACAACATCCAGATATGAAACAGGAGTAGCATGACGATTAGATGTTGGTGAATTTGAAGAGCTGTCATTTTGATCATTAGGACGGACTTTCTCCACGTTAGTCAAGGGTGTTTCTTTTTTGGCTTTTTCACCTTTTGTTCATTGAGGTTTGCTAGTGGTTTGAGAGTTGACATATTTCTCCATTGAGTTTTCAGTTGTTTGTGATAATAGGTGGAATTGAATATTGGTAAAAAAAAAACAACTACATAACAAAGGGTCCCATTACACTTATTACTGAGTTAGGTATACATAACTCTGAGCTTGTTTAAACAGGGTAAATATGGTAAATATGACACAATAAAGTCTTACCAATTCCCTTTCACCAATCAAATATTTGGGGGAACGGTATGAATAGCAAAAAGCCAACAAAGCCACAGATTGTGACACTATAAGGCTAAATTCCATGAGTCTTATCTGTTAGGCAATGTATCCTGTGCACAAAAACTTGGGGAATATTTGCGATAGAAAGATTGAATAGGAGTAATTCTCTGCTGTAATAGGTCTCTGATAATATACAAGTAAGTTTAGAGATTGTATATAAAGTTGACCTCTAGATGATGATAGAGTTCACTTTGTATTATCCAAATATGCAATAAGGATGAGATCCACAAGATGGCACTTGTGAGTTTCAGAACTGCAAATCTAACTCAAGCAGATCTAAGGTTATGGAATTGTTTAGCAAGTGATGATAATTGAGAACATAGGATCAGCAATGTTATCTAAGTATTAACAATCCAATTGCTGATTATATTTGTTTGTCAGTCTCAAATATATGATTACAGCTTTAGGG
This sequence comes from Mixophyes fleayi, assembly GCF_038048845.1. Taxonomy (NCBI): domain Eukaryota; kingdom Metazoa; phylum Chordata; class Amphibia; order Anura; family Limnodynastidae; genus Mixophyes; species Mixophyes fleayi. The sequence goes on from NC_134403.1 coordinate 269,458,690, forward strand.
GGTAATAAAATGCTGCCCTTTCTCACCTTGAGTATTCTGAATGTAAAGCTGGGTACACACTACACGGTTTTCGTCCAATAATCGGCTCAATCAGCCGACATACGACTGCTCGTTCAAAAGTCGGGTCAATGTGTGCAGTGACACGATGGTCGAAAGTCTGCCCAAATGGACGATTGTCGCCTCATTTGGTTAGTCGTACCATTTAATATCTTCGTTCCAAACTCGTTTCCGTTGTGCAGTGTGTATAAACTTCCGACCAATCCACGACAATCCTCCGATACTTCCTCGACCTGGGGGGCGTGTGTATGTAAATTTTTTGATGTCTGCCCCAGTCCCACGTGGTGCGGAATCCGCACATCACTGACTTGTGTTTTGTATCGATGTATATTGCACATGTCTGGCTGCAGACCATTACACTTGTATAAAGCACGTGTGTTATTACCCTTTGCGTCTATGTTGGCAATGTATTCATATTTACTCTTTATAAACTTTAACCTTTATAACCTATTAAAGTTATATTAACCTTTATTAACTTATAATTGTGAAGTACCCAGAATAAACCACACAGTGTTCATGCAACATTTTTATTGCAGGAAAAAAAGGTACAAAAATGTTTACACACATAGCTGTCTGAAAGATCCACATGAGACGTGAGCGCGCCCATACCAATCAGAGCACAGAGTACTGCAGAGTATTATTTTTAGTATTTAGTATTTTTAAAGGTCCTACTGGTTTGTGGCAGAACAGGTCTTGATGTCGTTTGGGTTTCTATTCCCCTTGATTTCTTTATCTACGAAACAAGGAAATAAAAAATGTTTACCATTTAACTTTTATATCTGTAATTTATATTCAACGACATAAATACTCTCATTTTCTCACCTTGCACAATGCTCGAGATCAGTTTATATTTTGGTCCCTGTGGCAAAATCGCAATAATAGCGGGCTTGACCTCCATACATTCTGGAAAACAGGCGCCATGTTGGTTATTGTAACGGTACAGGTATGTGCCCAAAGCATTTAGTTGCCTACACATGTTCACTGAAATACCTTTGTGTAGAACTTCCTTAGTATATTTTTCTTTTTCAATTTTTTCTTGTTTGATAACAGGTGTAACATTAGTGGTATCAGTGGTATCTTAACAGGCCTTCTCACCGTTAATTCTTCGTTCTGACATAAAAAAAATTAGGTTACAAATTAGTTTACATTGCATTATGTGACACTAGAATGAAATAAAGTCCTTCTAACAGGTATACTACATGTGCTACTGACCTTTTTTAATGTCATTGTCGTCCTGGTCCAGTACTTTGACCATCATCTCCACCTCTCTTGGGCTCATTGGATTTGCTCTTTGCTCTTCTTGAGTATCTCCATCCCCCACCTTAACTTTTCCAACATTTTTTGGCCCTTCCAGCACCATCTCTGACTCTGTCTCCGTCTCCATAGCTGCAACCCCCACTGACACCTTTTCCTCACCCGCAACCCCCACTGACACCTTTTCCTCAACCTTAACACCCACTGACACTTGCGCCCTCGCCATCTTCTGACGCTCCTCGGCGCCAAACAGGTTCCTCTGTCATTTTATACACTCAGACATGGGCGTTTGTTTCTGCTGTGGACCAATCAGCGATGATGCACGCCAAGAATGGAGCATTCCATTACATACGAAGGGATTTTATTATTAGGGAATATTCATTGCATTGCACTTTAGCAGTTTAATGTTTTTCTAAATTTTATGTATGTTACTAAACTTCGATTTTATATGAATGAATGAAGAGACAGTGTTGCCTTCTCTTTTTATGCAGCTTTGGGTGTTAACTATAGCGAAAGCATTATGCTACTGTCTTTGGTATCTCGTTACATTTCCTGCAAATGTCGCTGCAGTGTGTACGAAATTAAAATCATTGCTCACGACAACATGGCTGTAAAAAGTCGCTAAAGGGACGTCCGCTCTTCCCTTTATCGTCCTAAACAAGGCTAGTGTGTATGCAGTCCATGGACCGAGCGATCGGACCATCGATCGCATGTAAAATCTCTCGGCATAAAAAGTTGTTCGAAATTTCTGTAGTGCGTACCCAGCTTTAATGATAAGTCAGAACAGTTGCTGCGATCAAATGCCCAATGCTGATATATACTCCATTATTGCTAAGACATTTAGGTCTGATTGACAGATATAACTTCAGGGTGTTCAGTGCCCACTGCAGCTGTGTGCCGATTCTAGCTTTCAGTTATCAACCAAGCTGTACACAGCAGTCAACAACAGCAGGACTTCAGTCAAACTCAATTGCAACACTGAAATAGTGATTAAGCTGTCAGAGTCACGAATCCTAGCCACTCTGTATTAGAAGAGCGGCACTAAAATATCACTCCTCTGATATCGCAGAGTAGATCCGACACAAAGATACACAGCTCTGTGAGTGATTGAGCGGATGAACGTCTGGAAGCCAGGCAGGTAAGTCACAGATATCTCGGTAGAGGGGCACTAGGAATCCTATGTAGGGAAAAGGCAGTTCAAACAACAGGAGATAAAGAGCCCGGGAAAATTTTGCGCCAAAATGGAGCTCCCGTAATAAGCAGCTGGAAAATCTGTTTATCTGCTCTCCCTCTCCACAGTAATATTACAAACTCGTTCCTGGACCTTTAATGGCAGAATAAAATGAATCAGCTGCCTGGCACCACGGGTTTAAAGCAGGCCCCGCCCCAATACATCATTCTTAATGCATTTATAAATCAAGAAAATCAAACACTGATTTGCCAAAATGGAAGATAAGACATATTGTTGTTATTGTTATTAATCTACTGAATAAACATTTCAAAATCTTTTATCATTATCCCATATATATAATCAATATATCTTGCCCATATTTTAATTATAGGGTTCCTGATGGAAACTCCGATCTTTTGTGAAATACAATTTCCCATCAGTGATTAAAGTTTTATTTATTTCGATTTAGACATACCAATAAAAAATAATAAAGTCATCAATAATATTAGTAAATTCCAAAAACACCTCAAGAGCTATTAAGTCATTGGAATACTTTATATTAGTATAAAATAAAACAACATTGGTAGCATTGCTGGATTCTTACATCATCGCCCTTGTGAAAGAAAAGGCACAATCCATGCCTGCTTGTCTCTCTAGTTCAGGGGATTGCTCATCCTCTGGCTCGTCACTCTGTACATGAACTGGTTGTAAGAAAAAAAATGTTAATCTGTTAATTTTTTACTTCAAATTCAGCCAGTGTTCCCCCTTCAAGAGCCATTAAAAGTTTGATGATCTTGGCAAGTAGCTGGATACCGTTTGGGACGTGGCAATATTGTCGTGCATCCTAATGTTGTGTCCAAGGAAGTCTGATAATTGATCCAATTCTGTGTCTTTTAAGTTAAGAGCTTTTGATAGAGTAGCAGCATGGTTTGATGATTAGTGGAAGACACTGTAAATTTTTAGCTCCACAACTTGCAAACAATTAGACATTTTCAGTGGACACTACACATTCTTCATGCTTCTCTGCAAGAAGTGTAAATGAACTTTGCATTGCTAGCATTAGCAGGACTGGAGTTTTTTTCTTAGGTTTAGAGAGCACTAAGGCAACATCTTCATGAAGATCTGAAGTATCTCTTGAAGAAAACAGTATCTTGGAAATGTCTCCTTCCCTTCTAATGAATAAGATCATCTGTACCAGTGTGATCTTTGCAAGCAACATCCAGTTTTTTATTAGAGTCACAAGTTGATATTACAAGAGAAGACTGCATACTACAAAGACAGTAAAAGCTGGTACTGTTAATACAAAAGTGTCAACTTGTTGTTGTCATCAGATAGGTCTTAGCAGTTTCCAATAGTCACTTGCCACAATCTGATCAAGTTGTTGGTGTAGCCAGCGAAAAGAATCTGTCCATCAGCTGACCAGGCAAGAAAAGTACATTGAGGTGGTTCAGCTTTGCTACTTGTAATGATCACTTCCTGATTCAGTTTATCTACAATGATCTTACCCTCAAGATCCCAGATTTTGATTCTTGGTCCAATGGCAGCACACAGCCAGTAACTGTTAGGGCTGAAACACAGGACATTGATATCTCCACTATTAAGGGTGTACAAGTGTTTCCCTTCATTCAAATTCCAGTGCATAGTTTGTCCGTCCTTGCTCACAAAGACACCCAACGACCCATCAGGTGACACAGTCACAGTGTTCAGGAAGCCACCATGACCAATGTGGTTGGTCTTTAGTTTGCAGTTGGCCATATTCCAAACCCTCACCATCTTGTTCCATCCAGAGGATACAATGATGGGATTGCTGATGTTAGGTGAGAAACAGACACAGGACTCATTCTGAATGAGATTTTTCCTCCAGTGTGCATCTACACAATCCCAGTGTGTTCTACAACTTGATGGTTTTGTCACAGGATCCAAACACAATCTGACGGTTGTCAGCTGAGAAAGCCACACTCAAGTGTCCCTTGAAGAGTTATCTGTGCAGTCATTATCAGAATTTGTCTGTGGAAAAGGATAGAGGGGGATTGCATTAATCAGGTCTCTTTAGACCAGGAAAAGCCAATACACAGTTTTTTAGTGAAGGCTTAATGGAAAACTTGCTATGGTACTCCTGCTATTTGTCATCTAGATACAAGTGCATTTTTTTCAGTGACAGGTAAAAGCTGAGGCAAGTTCCATTTGACTCCTTCACAGATTTTAAGGCAGCCAATGAGATCAGCTCATTCCATCTTGCCTCATAGATCTTCCAGAAGTTGCATCCATTGTCGACTATAGCAGTGCAGCCGTCCATCATTGGTCTGCATTCCACAATGTTTGAAATCTTTTGCAACCAATGGCCGACCTTCAGTGCCAATGAGGGGGTCTTGAATGTACTGGTTTCATTGTCGTAGCCAGTTACCAGCTTCACAGCATTTGCTACATGCAGAAAGTTTGATGAAATGGTAAAGTCTTCCATATTATATAAAGCATTAGCTCTCTGGCAGGTAACCATAGCCTTCCCATTTCTGAAGTTCCTGAGAGCTGTTCTCATATTTGCTGACACTGATGCAGTTGTAGAGATGCTGCCCATCTGCATGATGCATCTGTTTTTTTTAATTGTGAATAGTATTTAATTTTGGGTCATGTTGCTCAAAAGATTCCAAAACCATTGATGTCAGGTGGAACAGGCTGAGCAAAGACGCACAAAGATCGGACAAACCTTTTAGCCAAGTTTAGGTTTGTTGTACCCATGCTTTAGCTTACATTTCTTCATGTCTTAACACAAGTTACTTTCTTGCAAACAAGGCTTGGCAAGTAGCACAGTGTATGAAACCTTCAGGAACAATGTATTTTTCTGGTTGTTTGCATGAAATCAGACACCGTGTCCTGTTGCTAATACCTTGGAGTTGTTTGCAAAGTTGCCGCTCTTCTGAAGATGTTCAAATTGCATGCGCCTTTCCTTCGAGTGTTTGAGAAATTCAAGTGCCCAGACTTCGGTCTCATTACAGTGAACATGCTTGATATGTTGGGATATTTTTGAGACAGGTTTCTAACAGTACAGGCAGTACTGCTTTTTATTATGTGCTCTGGACCCATCACTTTATTTGGAACGTGTTTGGATGGACACCACATCAGATTTTTGGATTTCTGTGTTTAAAACACTGCTGCATCAGGTAGAGTATCATTGTGTGTAGAACTGTCTATGCGTTATTTCTTTTTGTTTTGCTTCCCCGCAATGGTACAATTTTACTGCTCTTGCTGGCATTTGCACCACTCTGCTCAGAAGGGTAAGGTACATACTCATCTCCACTGCTCAATCAGTGCCGCCCCCAAGAATATTCATATTTAGACCTCGGGGCTGTGTCTTACCCCACTGTTCCTACCTTCTTTTTGGCCGGAGAAGGCTGTGATAGTCTTCGTCTCTGACTCCCATTATGTGTAAAAAGGAGGTAAAGCTGCAACCCCCCTTTCTTCTGGTGCACTGAGGACCCTGGTAAGGTCATCACAGTGTTGTTGTGTAAACAGGGCAATATTTCCACAAGTATAGAAACAGAAGTGTATATATATATATATATATATATATATATATATATATATATCATTACCATTTATTTATATAGAGCCACTAATTCCACAGCGCTGTACAAAATAGCCGGTCACGTTGCTACACTGTTTACATCCTCTCAGCTGTTCACCTCCATCTTCTCCCAGAATGCACTGCATACATCAAAACAAATAACGAGTCTGGGTACACAGGCCTGTGTGTGCGCTGAAGTACCGTGCTATTTGTCCCCTGTCCTGCACCGCCACTCAGCAGCTGCTAGAAAAGAGGCCGCACAAGGACACGGCATGCTGCACTCTGTTGCCATGTTGCCTGGCCTTTCATGCTGTTACCCTATTGGGACTGCTGAGTGTGACCATGAAGTAATTTACACAGATAAGCTGTCTTCACATCCACCTTTGACATACCAGGATGAGCTGAGACGGTTTCCATGAGGCCGAGATACAGATAAGCTATTTTCCTTATTTCTTTTTGTACACTGCCACTCGGTGCTTTATATTGAACTGTCACTGGTGTTTTGAATTTACTACTCTATATTTGTTTTTTTTTTCTGTCTGTATATTGGCATATGGTTAGAGGCAATGGAAGCTGTACGGCATTGATCAACCCAGCATCATATGATGAGCTTTAAAGTCTTCACCTCTGGTACACATATATCACAATATTGGTGATTTGGGAACATCTCCCAAAGAACATTGTATGAGTCGCGGCTCCCCGAAGGGCCACCGTGACTCACTTCCGGCGGTCCCAGGCGTCCCGGCCGTCTCTATGACAACCAGGGCGTCACTTCCGCCTCCTACGTCACGGTTGCCCGGGCAACAACCGGGACGCTCTAACACTACTGCCGCAGCGCCCGGCCAGCGGTCTTGCAGCCGGGCGCATGCGCACAGAGGAAGATGGCACTGACATCAGATTTTTTTGCTCACCCGTTCTGTGAAACTGCCTGGAAAACAATGGTATCGTGGAAAACGGATCATGGTGAACATATCGGTGTTGCTCTATGCAGTAGTGAGTACTGTTTATTATTATTATTATTGTGGCCACTATTTCTTGGGTATTAGTACAGTAAGGAGGGGTTTCGCTAGCACTGTCTCCTATTGGCCCCCCTCACTACTTAAGGCAGTGTGGACAGAGTCTCACTGCCAGTTATAGCTCCCAGTGTAGCTAGGCTCCCTGTTCCTGTTCCTGCTCCTTGATTGTTTTTGCTAGACCTGATCTCCCGTGTATGACGCCTGGCTTGTTTCTGGACCCTGTTGTATTGCCTGTGACCTCTGACCTTGGTTTGTTCTTGGATTCGTTGTCTGCTGCCGGCCCTCGACCCTTGCCTGGATTTCACTCTGCTGTTCGCTTCTACTCTCTATAGCTGGGTTCTCCCCAGTCAGTGCTCATCTCACGACCCTCTGTTTGTCTGCGGCCAAGTTTGTCCCCACCACTAGGGGCTCCAGTGAACACCAGACTTTAGAGCAGACTTCGGGTTTTGAAGTACTGGCTGGAGGGGTTCCTAACAGAACATTGCACTATTTGGCGCCAGTACTCCTCCTTTTTTGTTGTATTAGATGATTCTTTGACCGGAGAATCATCCGGGATTTTGGAGGAAGGCTGCCACCTCTTGTGGAGGAAGTGTATATGATTTTGGATGATTTTCTCACAATTCTGATTTGAGTGCCATTGTTTATTACGTATTTATTTTTATATATACACACACAAATGTGAACATTTTACACAGTGATTCTGAATTAAGGATATATGTTTATTCCATCCTTTGTTCTTTTAAATGGCCATAACATGATTATCTTGGTTTGTCTTCCCAGTTGAAACCTGTCCACCACCCGAGAGACTTATGAATGGATCTTATGGCCCTGAAAAAGAAAAGTATAATTACAAGGAGTCTGTGACTTATGAGTGTAACAAATTAAATCTTGTGGGAGAACATTCAGTAACCTGCACAGAGGATGGAGAATGGACTTCTGGTGCACCAGAGTGTAAAGGTTAGGAATACATTTTACATAATACATACTAGTCCGGTAAAAATTATATAAGGGGAGATGAATGTGGAAAATACTATGGATTATGTATTTTAAATGTTCAGCCGAAAAATCACAAAATATTGTGGAAGTTTTAGTTTCTAGATAGCGCTTTGGTTTTTTCAAATATCACTGTTCAGAAATACGAGTACATAGCGCTGGCACTGTTTCTTTCTGCTTTGTTACACCATGTATCTAGCTTTACATGCCTGTTTTTTTTCCGTTGTTGCAACAAAATTATGTACAATTGCACAAGATGGTGAATGAAACAGGGTGTACCATTACAGAAAGATGGCATATGTTGTCTTGTTAATTAGCTTGTTCAATGTCGTTCACCTGGATTAATTGATTGATTGATATGTACAGGCTATCCATTATTATGTGTCTGTACATAAATAAAAAAAAAAGATTTTCTAAGGAGCTAGATGGAATGGAGTGTTTACAGAGTAGTAACAGTCTTCAGAGTTTATTTAATGCCACAATTTTACCACCATATCAGAGGTGGCAGTAATTGGTAGATGGTCACTACTTTCAAGAAGAGAACTTCCAGTTTCTCCATCGCAAACATTTTTCTGCCACAGAGAATTACTGATGGATATTCACTGTAAAAATCTCTCCCTAATCCTCCCACATATTTGCATGGCATGCTGAGAGCCTCTGTCAATGTAGCAGACTGACTGTGTTTGTGTCTGGAAGCCATACTTGTTTTTCCTGCAGAGAGATTTTGAGACGAAGATTAGATGCATGCTTAAAAGGTATTTAACTTGCTATGCAAAGAAAAAACACATATGTGGGATTGCAGCTTTAATTAGGATATACTCACAATGGCCACTTTATTAGGTACACCTGCCCATTAATGGAAATATCTAATAAGACAATCATGTAGCTTCTCTAGAGTGTATTACAGTCCACTAGAGAGTGATGCTCTCAGCAAATACTGTGCTCACCCAATGTGAAATCCAATTCTCTTGCTTTCAAATTAGTTTTTGGATTAGGAAATATGATGAGTGAAAAATAAATATATATATATTTTTTAAATACAATACACACTTACAATTTTAGCTCTCATCCATTATTCATCCCTTAATGAGTAGTAGAATTTGCATTTCCTTATTATATAATGCACCAGAATAATTTCATGTCATTTACATCCTTGACACTAGATCAACTCTTTTTCATTCACCTTTATATTTTTAGGGGGGTATTCAATTGTCCGCGGGATCGAGCGCGGAAAAACTAATACCGTTAATACGAGTAAATTACCGTATTAACGTTTTTCCGCGCAGGATTACGTAATAATGGTAATGCTGCGCGGTCCGCGGGATTTTCGGCAATCCTGCACACAGTTGAATATGCCCCTAAGAGTAGTTTAATTCTGATGTCTGATTCTAGCACATGAGAATACCCTTAAGCATGTGCACCAACTCTGTGGGTGCTGTCACCTGATAAGCATTTTTTCTTATGGTACCGTATAATTAACCAATTAGGAATTACTGGTGTACTGTATGATTCCCTATGCGATTTATGCTGTGGCCATAACCCACCAGCCAATTAGGGAGTTACTGATTTAATTAAAAATCTATCAGGTATCAGGTTACCAAGGTACTAGCACAAAGAAAGAATGATACACTCATAAACCAGGTATGCAAAAAGGATTTAATTAATAATTAATATCACAATTAAAATCACTTAGCTTAAATAATGTTAGACAAACGCATACTTCATTGTATTCAGTACATGGAGACTCCATATTCAATGAGCAGCACTCAGTTGAATCATGCATTGAGCAATACTTTAAGGGAGATGTGGCATAGCCTACATAACTCACCAGCGAGGTCTCAAGAAGGTCTGAACAATGTCATCCTTATGTAATCCTTTTCCTTACATTAAAAATAATGCTTATGCAATATGGGCTTTTACACTGTAAGCATTTGCTGTCATATATTGCTTATACAACAAACATTACAATATGCATAAGAATATACAAATACTACCTTTATATTGCTTCTGTCTAACTTCAACATTACTTTGAGTTGGTAAATAATTGTTGACTGTCTAAGTAATGCTGTTGCAGGGACATAGTTCACAAATTAAATAAACATAGACACCCCACATTTACTAACAAAGCTGAAATTGCAAGTGCAAAGAAAAAAATAGTCATAAAGATGAGCAAATATTGGACACAATAGATGATCCGGCAGCCTTGCAAAAAAAGGCTAAGTGTTGTGTAGTTTGATGACGAAGGTGGAGTGCACAAATAGTAGGCATACAATAAATCTGGAACACAACAGAGCATCCATCATAGACACTTATACAGAAACAGGCAAATTTCATTGGATGGACAGTGGTAGAATTAATACAGTTAGATAAAGGTGGCCTGCACCTTTCTTTATCTGTTTATTTAATAACCACTTATAATTGGGTAGAGTATACATCAGGATCCAAGTGCAGAGCTTTCAAACATCTTGTTTTACTATAAGTGCTTCTTATGTTATAAGTAAGGTAGATCTGACTGAAAGGAAATAAGTATATGCTGTAATGCTGCCCTTGTGAATAAAACAAGGGGACTCGTCACTCATATATATATTTGCAAGTATTTAAATAATGTCATGTATAAAATATGCAATATATAAATAATACATATATGTTACATTAGTGAAGTGTAAAAAATATGTAAACCCGACAGTTCAGATTGGGCAATAGTTGGCCTTCCCACACAAGTAAATATGTATAACTCACATTGATGCAGATTTGGTTGCCAAACATCTATCTTGACAAGACAATGCAATTGAATTTGAAAGTCCATATTCTGAGAAATTAAGAGACAGAATTTGGCATATTGGTCACCCAACCAACAGTCAATTGGCAGTTGGCAGTACTAGTGACATGCTGAAAACAGTTAGGCATTGCAACGAGTTACAAAAAGTCTCCAAAAAGGAATTTTGGTGCAATAATGCACTACAACGAAGGCTTCAGAAGATTCTTGGGGAAAAGTGGAGGAGTCAAAATCGTTCAAGATGGTAATGTCCTTCGGACCACCCACCCGTATGTTTAAAAGAACATGCACAAAGATTAACAAACCAAGAACTCTAGCCGCAGGCACTGACCCTTTTGTGGCTTAAGTGCTTATTTTGTTTGGGTCTCCACAAAAGCCAACATTTTGGTTGTTGTTTTTTCAACTGAATGTTAGAAAGGGATGTTAACAAATGAATCATGGGCATTTGGATAACAGTGTTAATCTTCTTCAATGGCAATCAATCATCACCCTCATCATCATCCTCATTGAACGTGTCTACATCAATTAAATATAGAATATACACCAAGTAGGTACCCGCCAGGCAGCATGTGTGACACATTGAAGAGGGTCAGTAGCAAATACATTGAAGAGGGTCAGCACTACAGCAAATACATTGGAGAGGTTCAGTTGCAATACATTGGAGAGGGGACAGCAGTGGCAGTATCAGAGCTCATTTGATGGACAGCATCTGTATAAGTAGACATTATTTTACAGATGTTGGGACAATAAGGGCTCAATGTTAAATGGTGCAAGATGGCATTGTACTTAGGGTCACCCACCCAGTTGTGATACATACATGGGTTCAACTGCTACAGGATTGAGATAATATGATATGGTGGACAATATAATGACATTGACAGTAATATTAGGACAACAATTAAAATGTAGACAGTATTTATTAGGTTGATAATTCAAATGTAGACAGTATTATTCCTAACTCTAACCCCGTCCTATCCCTATTGCTAGACCTCTCCCTATCCCTAGACCTATCCCTGTTCCTAGAGCTGTCCCTGTCCCTATCCATGTCCTTAGCCCTGTCCCTAACCCTATACTAATAATATAAAGTAAATTGGTGACCTAATAACACTGTTGACACCTGACAAGTGAATAGACCAAGGACAAAATGTAAAATAGTGCAAGATAGAATTGTCCTTGGGCCAATCCACCCACCCATATCATCATCATCATAACCATTTATTTATATTGCACCACTAATTCCACAGCGCTGTACAGAGAACCCCTGCAGGAAACCCCTGCACACTGGGAGAACATACAAACTCCTCACAGATTAGGCCATGGTCGGGAATTGAACTCATGACCCCAGTGTTGTAAGGCAGAAGTGCTAACCACTCACCCATATGTTAAAAAACACATACACATAGTTTAACAAACCAAGCACTTCAGTGATAGGGGCTGCCATTTTTGTGGCTGAAGTGCTTGATTTGTTTGGGCCCCCACAAAAGTGAACATTTTGGTTGTTTGTCGATGAACTGTACAGAATAGAGAGCAGTTTATTTTTTTTTTTACAAATTACTAATGGTCATTTAGCTAACAGTCGTCATCTTCCACTATGTTGATGACCATATAATCACCCTCATCACCATCCTCATCACTGATGTCATCATCATCATCACACATTATTAATTCATCCCCACTGGAATCTACACATTCTGTTGTTAATTGGTGTCAAGAATGGTATTCTTCATACAATTTCTAGTTCATTTTTACTACTTTTGGGAAGTAGTCTCCTCCAACGAACACTCACAACGTTCCCAGCTGTGCTAAATGCTCTTTCCGAGTACACACTGGAGTGTGGGCAAATTAAGTACACCATAGCTAGTTTGTAAAAAAGGCTCCAAATTTTCTTTTACCCTTCCAGATTCAAAGGGACTTTCTGAGGTTCTAAGTTCTACTTTATCATTAAAGTAATCATCCATCATTCTACTAAGACAACGTGTCCATTTGAGACCCACCAGAGGTGTCAGTAACACATTTGGACAATTCCTTTAGCCTGACCAGATGTCATAAACTTTCACTTTGGTGTGCTGCTGTGTTGTTGTCACATAATCAGTGTGACTATCAAAAAAGGGACGTTTTTCCTGACAGTAGCAGAGGAGAAGCTGAAGCATGGAACGTGTCACGTGCGACTTGAGCTTACAAATTGTTCACAAAGAGCTGTTTACATCTGTGAAGATTTGTGTCATTTTGAAATAAAGATGTGACATATAACGTAAACCTAGGATCAAGCATGGTTTCCAAAATGTAGTAATCCAATTTCAAGATGCTGCAAATCCTTGGGTCCTGGCGTAGCGAATAAAGAACTTGATCCACAAGGCCGACACACTTTGCCGAATTGCTAAGCTTCATCTTCTCCTTCAGCTTCTTCATCTGCTTTTCCAGTAGTTTGATTAGGTGTCTGAGCCCACTTTATATTTTACAATTTTAAAGGGTTTCAGTAGTTTGCATAAAACAGTAAGCATTCACCAATGTGCTGGCATAAGTTAACATGTTCCCCTTCTCCCCATCTCATGGTTTGCTATGTAGGTTTTGATGACTTGTTGCTGTTCCTCTAGTCGCTGAAGCATATAAAAAGTGTGGAATTCCACCTTGTTACTACCTCTTGCTTCAGTTGGTGGAATAGCAGATGACAATTTTTTTGTAGTCCCTGCAATGTTCTCCATGCGGTCGCAGAATGTCTAAATTTGGCAGAAATTTTACGGCCCATGAACAGCATCTCCTGCTCTAACCGCTCATTTTTTAAGAAATTCTGCACCACCAAGTTTATTGTGTGTTCAAAGCACTGTACATGTTGACATTCACTAAGTGGTAATGCACACACAATGTTGGCTTCGTTAACGGCAATGAGGAATCCTAAGAAGAGTCTTAGCAGAGTGAGCCATTTGCTATCATATGCATGAGTATTTCCAAAAATTTGACACCAGCATGTTGGAAACCAGTGAGAGTAGCTTGCCTGTAAATGACCTGCCATTGAGTGCTAAGTCTACTATGCAAAAAGAATGATGGTGAAGCTATCGGCTCTGCTGCTGCTGATGGCGCTACACTTACCCAGTGGGCTGTCACAGTCATATAGTCTTTGTTTTGACCAGTACTTCTTGTCCACATATCCATAGATAAGTGGACTATCAGTACAATGGCATTTTCTAGGGACTGAATAACTTTTTGCTTAACCTCACAGTACAGTTGAGGAGTTGATATTCTGAATAAATGGAAACAAGATGGAATTTGAAAGCGAGGACACATGACCTCAACTAATCGTCTAACACCTGATGCATTGATGGTGGAAATTGGACGCACATCCGATGCTAACATAGCTGTCATGGCTTTAGTTATCTTCTGTGCAACAGGATGTTGACTGTCGTAATTGTTTCCTCTTGCAAATGCTTGCAGTTGTGTAAAATGCTTACTTGTCTTGCTCCATTTCCGTATAGATTTCTCCCCCTCAGCTGTAGCGTGCAAGGATGTGCCTTGGGAATCATGGATTGCATTAGGGGAGTTATTTGGAATTTGATAATTGAGTGCTGGACTAGTACGTATTGTGGCAAAGAGGGTTATTTGCCACACCTTTCATGTGTTGAGCACTCTGTTTTGGAATGGACATTCTAGTGCGTATACCAGTACCAGCAGTAACAGGATCCCCAATAGTAAAAAGTAGACATAGTCTGAGCCTTGTCTTGCCACTGCAAGTAGTGTATGGAATGTTAGGTATTTTCCTTTTTTTTTGGACAAGGTACCACCAGGGGTGGGCTGGCCCGGGGGGGCAGGGGGGCAACGGTCCCCCGGGCCACTCATTCTCACCGTTGTTAGGGCCGGGGGGTCCTCTGAGGCAATTTCGACTGGTTTTTCCCGGCGCCCGCATCCCATGACATGGGGTCCTCTGAGGCAATTTCGACTGGTTTTTCCCGGCGCCCGCATCCCATGACATGGGATGCGGCCGCATCAGCGCACAGGCGGCCGCATCACATGACACGCAATGCGCCCGCGTCATTGGATGCGGCCGCATCGCGTGTCATGTGATGCGGCCGTCTGGGCGCCCCCCGGGCTGTAATCCGCAAGCCCGCGCCTGGGTACCACATTCATCAGAAAATTCCTTCTTAATCCTCCTTCTTTCATCAAGAGCTGATGTTTTCTTTGAGATTGAACTTGACAAATATTATTTGGATTTTGAGGATGCTTTTGTCAACTTTCTTCCCACATTACCTTTTTTACCTGTAGAGGTTGTAACAGTAGTACTACTACCAGTACTGGTACTGGGCTGCTCCTGATCTGTACAGTGATCTATCGTTGCCACTAATGCTACTTGAACAGGTTGAAGCTACTTGTAGATGCCTGTCAGCACACCAGGGGAATGCCCAATAATTTAGGGAAAGGAAAGAATGTTTACATTTCTTATGACACTGCTCCACAATATACTTCTAACAAACAAATTTTATATTTTATTGTGCTACTCTCAGTCAAAGACAAGAACACCCTCTTTTCTTTGTTGGGTTTGTAGCTGCTACTGACCCTCACATGCAAACACCCTTTTTTTAATATGGATGTCACTGAATGACCCTTCAAAAATCGACAAGTATTGAAAAATAGAAAAGACTAGAATACATAGCATGTTTTTAGGGTGTGCAGCTGAGCTGACCCTCACACACAAACACCATTTTTAAATATAGATTACACTGAATCACATATCACATATTTTGTATGTTACTGAATGAGCCTTACAAAACTGCCAAGTATTGAAAAATACTTGAAAATATTAGAACATAATAAATATCTATAGTCTTTTTTTGGGGTGTGCAACTGCTACTGAATCTCATACGGAAACACACCGTCTTTTTCAAAATTAGTTCAGTTGCTACTGCCCCACTCGAGATTACTTTCAATAGAAAAACTTTCAATTTTAAAAGAAAGAAATCTGTTTAGTGTTTGCATTTTGCAGCTAATAAGTCAGACAGCAAAAGCACACTGTTTTCCTCCAAGTAATAAATATACTAGTTAGTTCAGAATGATATCTATCATCATCATAATCTATTTATTTATATATATCGCGCCACTAATTCTGTGTAAAGTCTATTTAAGATTGAAATTAAAAGCAATTGATCAGCAAACTATTGTAGTTGACTATTCTCTACAGAACTGCTTTACAATAATGAAAGGATTCTATGGCTTTCCTATGGCCCTGGTTCACCCTGAACACTATTTTATGAGTAGAACACCGCAGCGATCCTCCTCCCTACACGCTGTCTACTCTAAAATGGCACTTGATAGAACGAGGGAGAACTATATATATATATATATATATATATATATATATATATATATATATATATAAAGAAAAGAGGGTGATCCAAAACTCGCAAGAAAATTGTCGGAAATAATGTTCTGCCTCGTTTTGAGACCTGACTTTGATAGGAGAATCTGAGCCACGACTCCACAATGTTGTATTAAAGTAATCCGAACCACTCCTCTCTAATAGATATGCAGATCATATTAGCAAAACAAATATTTATATAGTCGATATTGAATAAATGTAATTAATTAAAATAAACATATTCAGATGACAACTGATGCAGAACTACTGCCATTTCAGTGTGTGCTGTTCTTATGGGGTATGCATTGTGAAGCTTTATTGTGAATGACCCCTGTGCATGCTCACAAAAGCAGAGACTCGAGAGGGGTGCACAGGCATCACTGGGCACTCCTCAAAATTTTGCTCCAGGGCCTGGGGATGCTGTTTTCCACCCTTGATTGAGTATTGAGAGGTGGTGGGGTGCGTGGAGTGGAGATCATTTTATTCATTTCAGCTCCCCTGTCATTTTGAATTGTTGGATCCTATGCCAAAACTTGAATACTACAATTCTATTAGTTATATACCAAGCCATGTTTAGCGTGTCAGAAAATTTCACCTCATAGGTATCCTGCTTTTCAGTTGATAGCTTTTAATACACATTGGGATATTTATAAAGGAATGATCCAAGTTTTACATGTTGAAAAACACAGAATTTCAGGAGTCACAAGAAAATAAATATGTTGAAAATGACTGGGTAGAAGTTGGATTTAAAAGGTAAAGGGTGATTATAAAATATTTTATACACTACAGTACTTACACATTCCTATGGGACCCAACAACAATTGTTAGTAACATTCAAATTATACCCATGAAACTTTTTGCATAGCAACTTTAAATACTGATAATTTAACAGCAGAATGTAAAGCTGCTATATTGGAAGTATTGAATAACATGAGTTTGTGTGAACAGGAATGATGAGTTTCAATAACAATGATTTGCACTGTAACCAAATACTGATGCTTCTTTGACAGCTGTCTGCAAGTCTCCTCCTGAACTTAAATATGGAGTACTGGATGAAGTGTTTACTCACCAGAAGTTCTTCAACATTCATACACAAGTGCAATACAAATGTCGACCAGGATTTGTTCCTCTCAGTGACCTAAACAGTACAATTACTTGTCTTGATGACCTTAGGTGGTCAGAACCTGATATATTTTGTGCACGTAAGTTTTTATTTTCTTTCCTTTATTAAAACATACAGGGCCTGATTCATTACGAAACACAAAGTGAACGCAATATGTGTTTTTAAAAACGAACGAAAAATGCAAACAGGGGCGCTCGTATTCATCAAGAAGAGGATCTAAAGAAACGTTTGTAGTTTAATACAGGTCTAAGGACACTGCCTATACGGCAAGCAAGTGCTGTCATAACACACTGCAGGATACATACAATGCTTATGCATATATAATGTCCCATCAGAATGCACAGAAAAAAGATTAAATTATTAAACTCATTAACACTTGTTAATAATATAGTAAAAAAAAAACATTAAATGCAATATTATATATATATATATATATATATATATATATATATATATATATATATATATATAAAGGTTCTTGTCATGCATTTGGGCCTAGCCCAGGCCTCCTCAGGGGAAGAGCGTTACTTCCCGACGCAAGCGCCCTTTTTTAACGTGGTTTTGTCCACATGTCACCACCTCATCATTTTTCTCCATCACCTCATCCTTCATCTTCATCGCCACATCCTTCATCAAGCCACTTAAGGTGTTAAAAACTCCCCACTGTCACCCCCGGCAACCACCAACCACTCCCTACTGTCACTTCTCCTTCAAGAAATATATAGGTCAGTGTATAACTCTGCCCAGCAGGTGGCGCTGCAGCTTGGTTTTTTTTTCCACACACGCCACTAGGCATTTATATAGTAGATATATATATATATATATATATATATTACATTATATATAGAAATACATTATATTATCTATTAGGATGTTTGTAATGGCTATTGTACATTTACTGCATTTTACAGTTGCTCTTGATTGCAAACACATGTTATAGCATGCTTTCATGACCGTCATTACTATCACTCAGTACTTACACTTGCCCTGTAGATGGTGCAAGTGATACAGCTGAAAATCACATCACTTAGAGCTGCTAATGGCTTCGATCGGATGGAAGTCCTTGTCACGCCCTTATTGAACATTACTTATGTGCATACGCTTCTTCCCTCCCCATTCCACACTTGAAATCGTAGGTTGACAGAAGTGTCCTTTGCGTTCAAAGATGAATTCCATAGACTTGCGTTCATTCGTGTATATTTCATTTCTGGGCATGTGCAGAGCAATTTTACACAAAATAAGGCATGTATCGGTATTTACGTTACTTAGTGAATCAGGTCTGAAATGTTGACAATAAATAAAGATAAATTGACTCTTATCTGCTTCATAAATTGATACTGACTTGTACTCAGGATAGTCTCTTGTAATCTATTTCTTACCACATTAGCTAGTGTTTTTTCCATGCATCTTCTAATCCTAAATTCCTACTCAGTTGTTCTATAATGTCAATTTATCAAGGACAAATTACAATATATTGGCATGTACATCTTCCATATTTAAGCCTACAGTTTTAGTCAAATAATTCATACCCCTAGTTAAAACAAATTGCAGCTTTGAATGGTAATGACCACGGTCCATTTCCACCTTTTGCTTTCTCTTTGAGGACCAGAGTAACTTGCCACTCATTGTCTAATTACCCTATTGTAATACAGTGTATGAATGACTATATTTTTACTACATGTTGAGAAACCTGTAAATCTATTTACCTATCTTGAAAACACTAAACTAACCAGTCAGTGAAGAATCTTTTCACTGTTCCCCTCTAATAGAATGCGATATAGACTGGAAATCTGCAGGCAGTTTCTAAACATGTTGACAATTCACAATGTGGATGATTTATTGAACTTTAATAAACAAGGATGGGATTTATTTTTCTAAAAAGTCTATTGCCTACTATACAGAAAGTAGTTTTAATTAAAAAAAGATTGCAATGTTTTTGTGGCCTGTGGCTGACATTATTATTATTAGCCTTTATTTATTGGGTGCCACAAAATTTCCACACTTTCCTACAGAGACAGACAAAAGACCATAGGGTAGGGTAGATACAATACCAAACATTAAACAAAAACTACCAGGACTTCAAACACTCCAAACATAGCTTCCATTGTGACTAGGAGCTGAAGAATAGGTAGAGAAACAAGAGGGAAGGGGGCCCTGTATCAGGCACCGTCCCTCCGCTCCTGCAGGACGGCCGCCTTCTGTTTCCTCCGTCGCGTCTGGTTGCCAGGCTCCATTGCCAGCTCCACAGCCTGGCTAGATTGACCATTCTTCTGGATTTCCCTTGCATTATCCACTGTCAGCTTACCTGACTACCGTCCTTGTACCTCGCTATATGGCTCCGTAAGGGATCGCAACCTGCGCGTCCCCAGCAGTGAAACCCATACCTCCTTGCAGGGGTTCCTGGAGAAGACCAGGTGATGCATTAGACTCTGCACCCTTTACCTGAGCTGTGTCAACGTTAGCAGGTACCCCTCATTCAGCGAATCAAGCAGCGACTCTGCCTGTATTGTGGTGATCCTGGTCATCTTCTTAATGCATGCCCTAAGATACCGGGAAACTCCCCCTCCTAGACGGTGGAGGGGAGGCCGCTTTAGAAGGTTCTATATCTGCTGTCTATTTCAAGAACATGTCCAAGCCTCTTATGGCTGTCACTCTGGATACCCCTAAAGGATCTCATCCTACTACAGCTTTTGTGGATTCCGGCTCCTCTGGAAACATAATTTCGGCGGCTCTCGCTTTCTGGCTCCAGATTACCATCTTTGCCTCAGCCACTCTCCCTTATGGCAGTAGATGGTAATCGTGTCAATAACAGTTCCATCTCCTACGTTACTTCACCTGTTTGGCTTACGGTAGAAGCTTTACATAGAGAGTCGATCCAGTTTCTAGTACTACCCAAGTCTATTAATCCATTTATATTGGATTTATTGTGGCTCGTATGCATGCTCCTCAATTCGACTGGGGTCGTGCCCAGGTCACTGCCTGGGGTCCTGAGTGTTCGCACAGATGTTTACCCTTGATTTCTCCTCCAGCCGCTTGGATCACCTATCACTCTATTTCCACTGACACTACTCTTCCTTCTGTCTATGTTTCCTTTCAAGACGCTTTCAGCAAAACTGAGGCTGAGACCCTTCCTCTTCATCGTCCCTGGGACTGTTCTTTCCAGTTAATTCCTGGTAAACAGATTCTTAAAGGCCAGGTTTATCCTCTTTCAAGCTATGTCCCAGTATATTGTTGAGAACTTCTTACGTGGATTCATCAGAAAATCGTCCTCCCCGGCCAGGGCAGGGTTCTTCATTGTCAAGAAGAAGCATGGTTCTTTGCGACCCTGCATTGATTATCGTCCACACAATCATATTATGTTTAAAAACCCATACCCTTTGCCTCTTATTTCTGACACAATCGATAGAATCAGTGGATCCCAAATCTTTACAAAACGTGATCTTTGAGGTGTCTCTAATTTGATTAGAATAAAGGAGGGTGATAAATGGAAGATGGCTTTCAACACTAGAGATGGGCATTTCGAATATCTTGTGATGCCTTTTGGCCTCAACAATGCCTCCGCAGTCTTTCAATCCTTCATTAACGAGATCTTTCAAGACTTATTGTACACCTTGGTAGTGGTTTATCTGGATGATATTCTAGTGTTTTCCAAAGATCCCATTGTGCTAATGTTAAGGAGATCCTATCCAGACTACGCAACCATAGTTAATTAGAGAAATGCATGTTCGAAGTGTGTCAAGTTCCCTTCCTTGGATTTATTGTATCTGGCAAAGGTTTACAGATGGATCCTGCTAAAATCTCTGCTATTCTGGATTGGCCTCAGCCCCAGGGCCTTAAGGCGACTCAAAGATTCAGAACAACTGGTCCCAACTCCTTCCATGGGCTGAATTCTCTCATAATCAGCATGTCCACGAGTCTACAGGATTTTCTCCTTTCTTCATTGTGTTCGGGACCCATCCTATTTTTCCAGATCCGTTTGTCTCCTCTGGTTCATCTTTTCCCGCGGCCGATTCTTTCCTTCGGAAGTTTTCTCTCATTTGGTCTCAGACGACAACAAAATTGCTTAAAGTCCCTCAACATCAAAAGACGTTTGCTGATCGACCCGTGCCCATTCTTTCGGTAGGGGACCAGGTGTGGTTATCAACCAAAAATCTAAAACTCAAGGTAACTTCAATGAAGTTGGCACCCGTTTGATTGTACCTAACTCCATTTCACAGATTATCAATCCTGTATGTTGTAAATTTTGTCTACCTCCCTATCTCAAGTGCCATAACATCTTTCACGTCTCTTTGTTACGACCACTGGTGCTCAACAAATTTTTCCAGCCTTCTCATCCTAATCCCATTCAATCTTCCTCAGATGAAGAGTATGAGGTCAGTCGGATATTGTATTCTCGCATACTGCATGGTCGTCAACAATTTCTAGTTCACTGGAAGGTTTTTGGACCCGAGGAGAGGTTCTGGGTGGATAAAACAGACTTACACGCTTCTCGATTACTCAAGGAATTTTGTAGACAATGGATTGAGAAGAGATGTATATTGTCAGGCGCCGTCCCTCCGCTCCTTTGGGAAGGCCGGCGTCTGTTTCCTCTGCTGCATCTTTATTGCCAGACAACCAGATGCAAGACTTCTGGCTCCATTGCCAGCTCCACAAACAACGGGACGCTACTCGAATTGCCGGCAGCGGCAGATGACATCACGCCGCCTGCATTTCATTGGAGTGGGAATGGATAAGGGGCAGTGGAGGGGGACAAGGCCTTGTAGGTGAGTGTGAGGAGTTTGAAAACTGATTCTGTACTGGAATGGGAGCCAGTGAAGGGCGAGGCAGAGAGGTGAGGCAGAAGAGGAGAGGCGAGAAAGAACGATGAGTCTTGCAGCCGCGTTGAGTATAGACCTGAGGGGGGAAGGCCAGCGAGAAGAAGGTTACAGTAGTCAATATAGGAGACGATGAGAGCATGGATGATGGTTTTGGTGGCATCCTGGGAAGGGCCGAATGCAGGCGATATTACGGAGTTGAAAGCGACAGGATTGGGCGAGAGATTGAATGTGGATGGTAAAAGAGAGGGAGCAGTCGAGGGTGATGCCCAGGCACCAGAGTTGGGGAACAGATGAGATGGTGGTGTTGTTGACAGTGATAGAGAGATCAAGATAGGTTGAAGATCTAGATGGGGGGAAGACAATGAGTTCAGTTTTGGCGATGTTAATTTTGAGAAAACATCCAAGAGGATATGGCAGAACGGTAGTTAGATACACGAGAGAGAAGGGAGGGGGAGAGATCGGAAAAGGAGATGTAGAGTTGAATATCGTCAGCGTACAGATGATATTGGAGACCGAAGGAGGTGATGAGATCACCCAGGGAGGTAGTGTACAGCGAGAACAGTAGAGGGCCAAGAACCGAGTCCTGAGGAACTCATACAGGGGGGCAGTGGGAGGGGAGGATGAACCAGAGATGGATACAGAGAAGAAGCTTTTGGCAAGGTAAAAAGAGAACCAGACGAGGACATGGCCAGAGAGACCGAGAGAAAGGAGAGTTTGCAACAGAAAGGGATGGTCGACAGTGTCAAAGGCCGTGGAGAGGTCCAGGAGGATGAGCAAGGAGAAGTGACCCTTAGATTTGGCTGAGAAGGTCGTTAGTAACTTTAGCCAGGGTGGTTTCAGTGGAGTGGAGGTGGCGGAAGCCAGATTGGAGAGGGTCAAGGAGGGAATTGTCTGAGAGGTGTTTAGTGGGCGGTTGCACACAACCCTCTCGAGTAGTTTAGAGACAAGGGGGAGAAGTGAGATAGGTAGTTAGCGAGAGAAAAGCGGTCAAGTTTTTTTTGAGGATGGGAGACATAAGGGCATGTGTGAAGGAAGAGGGGACGATGCCATTGGAGAGTGACAGATTGAAAAGGTGAGCAAGGTAGGAGCAGGCAGTAAGGGAGAGGGAGCGAAGGAGGTGAGAGAGGATGGGATCCAGATTAAAGGTAGAAGGGGGAGAGGGACTATTAACTTTGTTTTAATCTATTAAGCCGTTAATCCGTTGTATAAACATACAATGTAATGTTCAAGCCCACAGAGTATTGAATTAAGGATATAAAAATAAATACCACTGTTATTATAAACATATTAATCAAAACTTTTTCGGCACCTTTTTTCTAACCTAACTCGTGGTGCAATTTCTGAATGTTTCCAGTGTGGTTAAGGATGTGCCTTAACCATATTTTTTGTATACAAAATTTGTAAAAGTCATAAATAAAATCTACGTATATCTTTGCTTCCACTGTTAATACAGCCATATCATGCGGGGAGCCAAGAGAAATTGATCATGGAAAGATGGAATATAAAAACTTTTTCTTTGGTTCAACAGTCAACTATACGTGTGTTCCAGGGTAAGTGTATCACAATAGGGTATATGTGTGGGTAGTGGCTTTCAATATTGTGTTAAATGCATGCACCTAAAAGTTAACCTGATGTAGATAATGAAGCCTAATTGCTGTGAATTAGCCATTTAGGTAAGATACTGACATGAACAATAGCAATATATATTTTCCATGGAAATAACGTTAGTCTTAAACTTTAATGCAGATTAATATGCTCAGTATCACATTTGCTGAAGATTACCACCAAAAAAGGCAACAACCCAAAAAATCACACAAATACAATCCACAGCAATTTGGTTGTCTAGATACCAGCTGGTTGGCATTAGAAATCTCTAAAGGTGAATTTCGCCTTTAAGGCTACTTTCCATCAATAAGCCTAAAGCCTAAACACTATTCAGCTCCTAAACAAAGGTGCCAATCTGGCTGTGGGGAGACAAGGTATTAATATCCCCTCAACCAGTCTGCACCTCGTTTCTCACAAACTGTGGACCAAAAAAACATATAGTTTTTCTAGCCCTCTGGTTCCCCATATTTGTCAATCATATTTAAACTTGTATATATTCTATTTGAAAGTAGTTATAAATGTCTGCCAGTGTGTTTTTCTTGTCTTGCAGACTAGTACATTGTTTCAGTCTAGGCAAAAGGATTATTGTCCATCAGTCCTGCATGAATGTACACCACACCAGGAGGTCTCATGTATTAATAGGGAAAAGGTCCACAAGCAGAGCTCTATATTTAATTACAGAGGACTGCATTGTGTATTTAAATGTAATGTGTCTGGATTGTGATCTCTCCTGTTTAAACAAACTCAGCTGTATAGCCACAGAACAATAACTATTCTTATATCAAGGGTGGCTCATTTGCTATCCCTTTGTCTGTATGTTTACCTGTGAAAAGGTAAACACAGAAAAGGACCAAACAGGCATGTCCTGAAATTGCTGAGGAGGTCATTTGTGGGCTTAAAAGAGATCTCCAGAGGACAGCAAATAGGCATTCACTACCAAGTGATAGCTGAAGTCAGGCTGGCATTGAGATCTAGATCTCTGCCCCTGACAGGAAAGGGACAATCAGTCCCTGGAGTACTGACTTTGCCTTGATCTACTTCTCCAGGTCTTGGGAAGCTGTGTGTCCGCCAAAAGCGGAGTGACAGTAACTCAGGACCACTCTCTTACTGGTAGCCACAAAGGAGAGAGGAAGAGAAGCTTGGATGGATGACAGCAGTCCCCGAGAGTGACTAGGATACTGGTGAGGTGTTTTCATTAC
Source organism: Mixophyes fleayi (assembly GCF_038048845.1). Lineage (NCBI taxonomy): Eukaryota > Metazoa > Chordata > Amphibia > Anura > Limnodynastidae > Mixophyes > Mixophyes fleayi. The sequence continues at coordinate 269,483,607 of NC_134403.1, forward strand.
ACCCTGTATGTTGTCTGTGCCAGACTGTAGTGTTATTTGCTGCAGGTTATTATTTAAATATGTTTATTGCTGTTTGGTGCTTGCATTTTGTTAAATAAACTTATTTATTTTATTTCGGATATTTGCCTGGGTGATTTTGAACCTTGGATAGGTACCAGGTAGGCCAGCTGTGTGGTGAAGAGGGTTACATTAAACCCAGTATCATCACACTAGCGTTAAATCAGTGACCAAGTTTAGTCTTCATAAGCTAACTTAATTACTGATCAAGATTTCTTTACTTGATCATTTGCACAGCGGTAAGTGATTATTATATGTTCATATATTCCAGATATACTATGATATCAAGAAGAAATTATAGAGAATGCCAAGCAGATGGAACTTGGAGTGGTACAGCCCCAGTATGCAAAGGTAGGGTAACAACACAGGTTAAGTAAAAAAGTAGAAATCATAGGAAAATATGTAAATGTAATAAAATACAACACATAAAGGATAAGTAGCTCTTATATTGTTATTTTATACTCAATAATATTTAAGCATCTTGTTATTTTATATACAAGATTACATGCATTAGGAGCACATGTTGTGCCTGGTAAAAGCTCACCAGACTTATAACCTATTTTAGGCTTGTATATGAGCTAATACACTTAATTGAAAGTCAATTAATTTCCTCCTTTACTTGTTTGCTGTATATCCTATTATTGGAAGCGAAATAAAGATAAGAGGATGTTTGAGAGGTTGATTACTATAGGTATCCTCTGCACAAATAACTGTTTCGGTCAATTATTTTTTTTTATTGAGATATGACAAGGAAACTGCTTCCATCCTATTGATGGTTATGTGAAAATTTGTACTGTGCCAAGCTTTACACTTTAAAATATTCCAGAATAAATAAATGTAAATAGTTGTGGTTCATTCAACAGACAGGTGCTCTCACGGATCGAATAATTTTCTGTTACAATTTGCATCAATTAAAGCTGCAATCCCACATAGAAGGTTTATGTATTTTTCATTAAGTAGCAAGTTCACTACCTTTTAAGGACATGCCTATTTTTCTTAGCTGTCTTTCTATAAATCATTATCTCCTTTTCAAAATCTCTCTGTAGAGCCATTCAGTATGGCTACCAATTACACAGACAAAGACTCATAGCTCCCAGCATGTCAATGTGCTGGCAGGGGGTGGGGGTAGGAAGTGGAGGTTTCAACAGTACACAGACAGAGCTCAGAGGAGTGTTCCAAATTCTCTCTGCTCGCTACATCAAGTGTCATGTAAATGTGGTTGGCATGGTAGTCCATGATACTGTGCAGAATTATAAATAATTAATACCAGTCTGAAGAAACAAACCAAGGAAAAATACCAACATTTTCCTTGTAGCCTGCCACAAAACCACACCTCATTTTTACATGGAATTGCTGCTGTAAGAAGCAATAGGCTTCATTTAGAGTTAGGAGCAAGCCCTGGACAAACCATAATGCAATACAAGAGCATTTGTTTTGTATGCAAGGGATTTAATATCTGCTTTTGCATGCAGCACACAATTACTGAGCACCTTTGTTTGTAAAATGTGATATTAGCGTTTAAGAAGAACGTGCCCCCTCCCAAAGCTAAACCTGTACATTTTAATTTTGCCCCTCTTGAAGTGCAATGCAGTTTTTACAAGGTGCTAATAGACCACATTACATTCAGAAGTGGCAAAGTGTAAAAGAACCACAATACACAACTTCACTATTGTTAGCACTTTGACATCAGAACAAATGTACAATATATTCACACACCTGAAAATACATGTTAATCCATAACTGCTAGCAGTGAATGATGTAGGCAGCAGTGGCCACTGCACAGAATCAGAATAACATTTACAGAACCACAGTGCATTACTGCTATGGAGTGTAGCCATAAATGTAGAATATAAATTGACATTGATATTACCATTCACAGAGTCTGTGTGTGATAAAATATGGGAATTGCAAGAAGAAGCTCGGACATGTACATCAACTCCAGATGAATGGATAAAGTACCTGCAGGTGCAGTACCTCTACCTTCAGATAGAAAACCTGAAGCTGGACATTTTGATTAAGAAGAAAGAATTGGAAATCATATAAATCACAGTATTTCATTTTCCATGATTGACACATTTTTTTTTTATGTTTTTCTAGCTAACAAAAAAGTTATTCAAGTTCTTGTCTTATATTTGCTTTTTTTAAACCTTTCGATACAGTAAAATAATACTGTGTAATATATAATATGTAAAGCTTATGCACGTTATACAATAAAGGTATATTCTACAGCAGGTCACGTTGTTTATTCATTATCAGAGTGGAAGGGCCAAGTCAACTTTCTGCCTCCAGAGCTCTGTATATTAAACAGCTCAGTATTTTAAAATAGACGTTTAAATCAGTGAAGGTGGTGGTCTCAAAATTAATTTAGGTCTGCATTTGATGTGAAATTTTTACTATTTCCACCATAGTCCTTCATACGTAGGTACATCTTTTTTTACTTGTGGTTCCAAAGACTAGTAAGCGAATTAGCACTTGCTTGGCAGACAGATGCACTTGGGGTTTTTTTGTGGCCAAAAGTACTATAAGATCCAATATGCTGAGTTATGCAAATCTATTGTTGGGCCTCTTTGAGGACACCGATATCTGACATAGCAATATCAAAACAAACACGCATATATGGGGCGCTAGTTATCCTATATCAATCGATCGAGATGCAGCTGTCTAGACGGGATCTGGACCCGTCAATAATATAAAAACTACTGTAATATGATAAGATAGCGCAAAACTCAAATCGATATAAAATTTATTACAAATACATGTGTATCAACAATAGATATGATAGGCAATTGTTTCAGTAAATTCTGGTTAAATAGATAAAATATCAAAGGAGACTTAACAATCAAGAGACTAGATCATTGGCATAATCTCATTATTTTCAGCCTAGTGATTCTCAGGCAGTGACTGCAACCTACTCCACTATCAGCTTGGGACACCTGAGCAGGACTGCATGAGTTCAATCAAAGCTACACGAACACTCTGTTTCAGATTGGATAGTTCCTGTCACGTGACCGAACGATACAGGTATTTGACAACCCTCCTGCTTGTGGCTGCTTCATTATTGCCTCTGAGGAAACGGCAAGCTAGTGCCGAGAAACGCGTCAGGCGGAGTTCATCATATCTATTGGAGACTTGGAGACGTGGCATCTCTTCACTCATACCCCGGGGTTGGATAAAGTTTTTTTCTTTTTTTTGTGATTAATCTGAAAACGGATGCCGATACGGCATCATTTGCAGGCGGAGGACACTGAACCTCACTTATACATACCATTCTCTGTGATCCATTCCAATGGACGTTGATACAACCTAAACCGCGGCTGGAGGACACTGAGCCCGACGTGCAGGTTTGATGTTTATACCTTCACCCACATTATTCATTTTTGCTGATTACAACTTTACTCTTAGGAGCATCTAGAGCCGGGAACAGCTGCTGAATTTGCTCACTAATCAATTTCATATGGCTCCTTTTTAGTATGTTACACTTTTTCTATTTACTTGGATTTATCTATGTTATATGACACTCTAAGGAGATTGACTAAATTGAAGTGCACATCTAAATCAGTCTGGAAATTATTCTAACGAGACTGATATTCAAGTGGAAGCCCTTTGCGGTTTCCTTGAACTTACACTTCAACTGATGTTCTAACTGGAGGCTATCTAAGTGTGCTTTATCACTCGGAATTACCTGCATATCTTCATTGTCTATTGCATGCGGTCAATTGGATAATAGTTGCTTTTTTGTGAGGTCTAAAACCATCTGTATAACGCTAATTACAATATTAACCTCATAATAGCCTATTCTATGATGCTGATGACATTCAGCAGTTTTTGAAGGTTCTTTGAACCTGGTTATATGTCTATGTGGGATATTATGTATAAGTCTCAAGTGATACTGTTTTAATAATATATATATATTTCTACTATGACATTTATAATGAGATTATGCCAATGATCTGACATAGCAACCTGTTTTGCGCAAACTTTGTTCTGGAACGTTGCAGTACAGACAGTGTAATCTTCTTTTTGAAAAGGGGATCCATCAGGAATAAAAAAGATTTCACTTCATATCTCAGCAGCACCTGGAGCATCTTCTTTCTCTCCAAATATATTATGGATACATTAAAATGTTTTAGTGTTTCTCTGTCACAAAATAAAATAGGTTCCAGTTACATAAAAACCTCCCTTAAAGATGCCTTTGCCTAGACATACACATCAGATACAGACTATGATATACAAGCCTAGTACTACATAAACGATTCAAAGAGAATCACATATAACTGTAACCTCAAGCCAAAAGCTTAAACAGCTTACCCAGATGTCATTTACGAATACACAAAATCACACCTAGCCTACCTATTTGCACAAATGAGCCTATTGGTCCACAATGCCCTTTTGCAGGATTGTGGGTCTGATGGAGTGGTTGAAGTGGAAATTTCAAAGTGGTCGTATGAAAATGTAAAAATGGCAGTACAAAAATGTAATGGGATGGTCTAGAAAACCCGAAGACGCCGGTCACAATCTGAGCGTCCTGTGTGGAGCAGGTAAGTATAATTGCTCCTGGTTAGTTCAGGCACAAGGTCAATGGGCAATTCAGGCACTAGGCCCGTGTCAAGTAGTGGGCACAAGGCCCGGCTCAATTAGGGAGTAAGTTAGGTTTATTGGGGCACTAAGGAAAATAGAGTTACTGTGCAGCAAACCCCATAGTTAGCTGGGCCCTTAGGTGGACTCCAGGCCCTTTAGTTCAGTAGGGCCTAGGCCCTTTAATTCAGCAGGGACACAGGCCATGGAGTTATTGGGCACAAGGCCCAATAGGTAGTCCTTGGGCACAAACCCCAATAGGTAGTTAGCTTGGCACCAGACCTAATGGTGTTGCAGGGCACAAGGCCCTGGTAAGTAGGACGCAAGGTCCTTGATAGGCAGGGCGCTAGGCTTTCTTTGTTGAGGAGGGCACTAGGCCCTATGTAGTATAGGAGGGAGCTAGGCCCTTAATGGCATAGGAGGGTACTAGGCACTTAATCTAGGGGGGCATTGGATCCCTTTTAAGTAGTGTAGTTGTAGGCTGAGAGTGGTAAACGAGGCCACTCTATCTGGTCCGAAAGAGCACCAGATAGAGTGACCTGAGTTCCCAAAGTGACAGGCTTAGAAGTCAGGGTTCCAGGAAGCAGGCGGAGGCCTGCGGTGTAGCTTGCTACTGGCAGATTCTGGTGGCCCAGGGCAGGTAAGACTTAGCAGGATCGGTCCGTTCCCAAAGCAGCAAAAGGTGACTATTTGTTAGGTGGTCACTGGCAGATAACACACCGAATTGTTCATTGTTGTTTGTATGTAATCTGTCTCTCTTTAGTATTTTCCCTTGTAGGAATCAAAGGCCAGGCCCCAGCAAAGGCGAATGTGCTGGGGATGATCAGACACGATGTGTGATTCCCAGATTTGAAAATGTCGAATTGTTTATAATAAATATTGTTGTTTTTTATATATCAGTATTGTGGATTCAGTCATTAATGGATGATATCCAATATTCCAGCGCTGATTTTGTGTTTTTTGTCTAATTCTCTGTTAGAACCCACAGGTTCTCTTCAGCTGCAGGATATTTGGACACTCACCCATTTGTATTGTGAGAACTTAGTGTCTCAGTGCCTGGAATATTATATATTTTTGTTTTTCTATAACTTTTTCTGTGGTTCTTGGTAGCGAACACTATGTTTTTTAAAAGTTGTGAGGAGAGATTTTGTAGATGACAATTATACTTTAATAAAGAAGAAGAGTTTAACCATATAGAGCCTATAATGGAAGATAAAATTATTCATCAATATTTCTCAAAGTTAGAACAATTGTTAAAAGCAGAAACTAGACACTGGTGGGACAGTGTAAGTTTACAAAAATATATAGATGCTAAAATCGTCCCTAGAGGACTAAGATTATTTTAAACTTTTGTTTTTGCAGAAGATCAAGGGTTGTTGGAGGAGTGGAACCAAACACTAGATAATTGTTCTCTGGCTCTCATGAAGATTTTAGTGAGATACAGAGATAAGAAAGTTAAAAAAGATAGATAAAGTAAAAATAGAATTTGAACCATTTACAGATGATGAAATATTTAAAGAAAAGGATAAAATAATTAATAAAAGAGTGGAGGAATATGAAAAGGACATTGTTACAATAAAAATGATAAAGCTCAATAGAGATAAAGAAGATTATTAATCCAACAGAGTGAGAACATTTCAACGTCTCTATAGAAATAGATATAATTATACCATAAATAGAAACTAATCTCTATCACGGAATAAATATGGGCAAAAAACTATGAGACAAAGGAAATATACTAATTCTAAAGAAATGTGGAATTGTAGGGGAGAGGTAGAAAAGGAACAGAAAAGAGGTCTTAATCTTAATGATACAAAATTGTCAATTAAATCCCCCACTAGAAATCAATTGGGAGCTAGACCCAAGAGATTTTGTAGAGTCTCCGAAAATCAAGACACGGATGAGGAAGTTTTTTAGGAAAGAAACATCATGTAGATCCCAGGAAGTTTTTCCACCAGAATCAGTACCAGCCTCTGATGGAGAAAACTCCAAAACATTTAAGGGAAACACTAGAGGTAAGAGAGGAGGAAAAAGATCAGGGCAGAAAAATAAGATCAAAATAATAGCTAAAGGGAGATTCAATCTATCATCTAAAAAAATTAGCTGACTCAAAATTATCACTTTTAGCGAAAGGGCTTAATTTTGCTCCATCAGCCAAACCTAATATGTTTGAATTATTTGTTGAATTAAACTATTTTGTTAGTACATTATGTAGAAAGAAGTATTTTGCTAATAAATCACTGACTAAAATTGATGCTGAATTGAAACCTATCATTTTAGATAAAGCAGATTTTGACTGTTTACAAATATTGAAAGATTTAAAAAAGGAAAATAGTGAGGCTAATTTAGAAGAAGAGATATTACTCTTTGATGTTACGAAGGAGGAAGTAAAATATCCTCAGAGGAACCAATTTAAATATATGTCTGAATTCTATCCAGTTTCAGCTAAAGGACTGCATATTGAATGTTTTTATCAAATTACTTTAGAGAATTTTAAAACAATGTGAGAAACCAAAAGATAAATATTCAAATTTGAGCTCTGAAAGAACTAAAGGATGGCCCCTCTTTAGTTATACATACAGAAGTACAATTCAGCAGACAAAGGTGGTGGGATGGTTATTCAAGACTAATTAGATTATTTTATTATTAGATTATTTGAGAGAAGCATACAGACAAATTAATTATATATTTTTTTATGAACAATTTAGTGAAAATCCTACAATGGAGTTTCAAAAGGATTTGAAAACTCTATTGGACTTAGCTTTGGACTTGGATGTGATAAATAGAGATGAACATAGGATTATTTTTCCAATGTATCCATTAACTGCAATATACTACTTACCTCCGGGGAGACCAATAATATCAGGGATAAGGTCACTTACTTCCTCATTGACTTTTTATGTAGACAATTTTTTACAACCAATAGTTATTAAATTAAAATCATACATTCGAGATTCCATGCATTTGATGGAGATGTTGATAGGATTGGAGTGGAAAAAGGAATATGCTTTTTTAACTTTGGATGTAGAGTCACTCTATTGTAATATTCCACACGAAAAGGGTATTGAGGTGAGGAGACAAGTCTTGACTAAAAATTCAAGTCTAACAAGTGAACTTAGTCACTTTATTGTTGATTCAATTCAATTTATACTTTCACACAATTATTTTTTGTTTGATAATAGTTATTATTTACAGATTATGGGGACGGCCATGGGGGCCAAGCTACGCCAACCTATACATGGAAGCCTTCGAGGAGGCCGATGTTTGGGGAGATGGGTTCAGCACTGACCTGGTCCTCTATGGCCGTTACATTAATGATTTGTTTATTATTTGGGGTGTAGGTGAGACACGAGAGCTCAGGCTTTTGTTAAAGCTCTAAATGACAATGAGTTTAATTTGAAATTTGTTAGTCAGTTTAACAGGACAGACATTGATTTTTTAGATTTGCAGTTCATAATTCGGGAAGATAAGTTAGAAACGCCCACTTATAAAAAAGAGTTGACGTGGCAAACTATCTCCATTATAAAAGTGCACATTATAACAGGTGGAAGAATAATATACCAAAGGGCAACTAATGCGCCTTAAAAGGAATTGTACTTCAAGAATTATTTTTGATACACAAGTAGAGGATATGTTTGATGATTTTAGGGAGAGAGGTTACCCTGGTGATCTACTCAAAAATTCCTGAAGGAGGTTAATGATATTGATAGAGATACTATGATGAAAGGGAAAACACCAATGGAACAAATGCGTATAGAAAAAGAAAATAAAGAAGTTTATCTTCAATTGCTTTTTTCTCAAAGTATAGCAAAAAATCTATGGCAATTAAGAATATCATTAAAAAGAACTATCCCATCCTGAAACAGGACAATGTGCTAAGGAAAATACTACCAGATAATCCGAAAGTGATATTTAAAAGAAATGTTAATCTGAAGAATATATTAGCCCCGAGTCTTCTTAAGAAAGGACCATCAGAAAACTCAGGACATACCACGTTGTTGAATTGGATTCCTAGTAAAATAGAAGGTTGTTATAAATGTGGAAAAAATACATGTACTACATGCACATGTTTGGTAAATAGATCATTAGAGTTTGTACATATGGACAGAAAATATAAGATTAAAGGGATTATCAACTGTTTTATCTGCTATGTCATTATATACTAAGAAGTAGTTGTAATATGATTTGTGCAGGGAGAACGAAAAGACCATTAAAAATCAGATTTTTAGAACACAGAAGAAATGTTTTGAATAAGAAAATGAATCAGTGTTTCTAGACATTTTAATCTGGTTCATAATGGAGATATTAAAGATCTGTCAGTTTGTGGAGTAGAATACATCAAATATACTCTGAGAGTTGGGGATCAGTATAAAAGGTTATGTTCACAGGACGTGTTTTGGATTCAACAGTTAAACACATTGAATCCAGTAGGATTAAATGAAGTGGTGGAATTAAATAACATTCTTTCATAAAACAAGAATTTTTTGATTTGGTTTATAATCTATGGTCCACTAAGGACTTATTTTCAACTTGTCCCAATTGTTGTTTTAGTACCACTCCGAAATATTGCTGTTCACCTTTGGGTGTGTGTAGTATACTAAATGCACAAAGTTTTGGGTATTCAGTGGTTGCATATAGGTTTTTATATTTTTATTTTTCTTGCTTTTTTCAATCGAGGAACTTACCCCCTAAGGGGACTAATAATTTTTTATGTAAGCGATTTGGCTTCTGAATTTTTAGTTGTTAGGTTTTTATTTTTTGATATTGGTTAAACTCATATTAATTATTATGTTGAACATAAATAGTTATCTCTCATTTGAAACAAATATATTAGAATAAAAAATAAGGAAATAGTATGGAGAATACACAATTCTAATTAACAAGTATACTTAGGAATTATATGTAATTATATATATATATATATATATATATATATATATTTTTTTTTTTTTTTTCTGAATCTGCATATATTGATTAATAAGATATATAAAGTTAAAGGTTGGTTATATCTGAATATTGAAATATGTGATTGGTTACGTGTATGTTCGTTGTGTATACATGTATATGTAAGTATTTTCTGATATTGGATATTTGTTATAAAAATAAAGATAAAGATGAAGTTACGATTAATATTTAACTGAGTTGAATATATGCAGACATCTGGCTTCCTAATTAATAGCGGATCACTATGTCCAGTATTTGAAAGAAGATCAACCTCTAACATGATCTCATACATGATCATGATCTACTGAAATCACATGTGTGTGAAGAAACACGTCGGGAATGAACAGGAACGAAAATTTTACTACATGCTGTTTAATGGATAATTGAGATACAAGTTCTCTCAGCGACAGATCACACTAGATTCTATTCAGACCAAGCCTAAAGACCAGTCCTACGTCCTCTAGACATTCTCACTGTTGGAACAGCCTAGCCCTGTATCAGACATAGGATCGAGGATACATAGAGCGTTAACCTGATGCCATCACCTGTTCCTTTTATATGAACTAGGCAAGGAACACTGACCAATTTACAAGTGTTGCACAAAGAAGGGGATTACCGCCCTGGTTCAACATACGAATCAGGAAAGTATCATTGGCTATGTCACCTTATGTTGCATTGGAATTTTAATGCTAAGTCACTGGATACATTCTATATGTCTAGTTCACCATATGACACGTAACATTCAGTTTCTGGGCTGAACCTTACTTCACGGAGTGAGAAGAAGGATTTGTGTCTGTTGAAAATATTATTCTTTCAACCTATTCATAAGTATAAGTCTATCTCGGACAAACATTTATATTTACAGATTGTTATCATCTCAAATTTACGCTATATCTTTGGTTGGGAATGTTCTCTTATACTATTGCCGACACGAACAGACTTTTTTTGTCTTTTTTAATACGGATGTCAGTCTGATACATATCGTGAAGGCTTTTATTATACATTTATTTCATGTGGTAATATTCATCAGTGCACTGATTTGAAATTGTCGAAATTGTTTATAATAAATATTGTTGTTTTTTATACATCAGTATTGCAGATTCAATCATTAATGATGATATCCAATATTCCAGTGCTGATTTTGTGTTTTTTGTCTAATTCTCTTCTCTGTTAGAACCCACAGGTTCTCTTCAGCTGCAGGACATTTGGACACTCACCCATTTTTATTGTGAGAACTTAGTGTCTCAGCTCCTTGAATATTATATACTTTTTGGTTTTCTATAACATTTGTGACAACACTGAATTCTGGCACTGTCATTCTACACACAGCTAAGTTCCCGACAGTCAGTTTGCTGCTCTTAAGTGGGCGATGCCAGGCCCCGGCAGCAGGATAAAGTCGATCTGTCGCTACAAAAGGTAAAATAAAAAACTTAGGGGTTTGTTTTAAAAACACAATTAAGTTTGGCAGTGCTAAAGTTAATAGTGTTTGTTGTGTTTTTTTTAAACTCTTTATTTTTTGCGAAAACATGACTTCCAAACAATACATAGTGAGAATACTGAGACAGTAGGCTTAAAACATGTCAATGAAGATACAAGAAGTAAAAACCAAGCATAAAGCATAGTACTGTAAACATTTTTATTATGAGTTCACTGTAAATTAACCTATGAATATGCTAAATAAAAGTAATTGACCTGATCCAGCTATGAGCAGTATAGGTTTCTGCTGTTATGAAACACTGTGTCGTTGCTATTTCTTTTTCTATTTTGATTGAAAGATAAGAGAGTGGAAGGGGTGTAGGAAAGGGAGAGGGTAAATGGAGAGAAGGGCAAGAAGGGAAGGGAAAAGTGAAGAAGGGATAGAATGGGGAGGGAAAGTTAAAGCAGTCCTCCTTCGGGGGGATGTAACATCAACTCCCTGGAGAGTGTGTGTATTCCAACCTGGTAAATATATCTGTAATGCAGTTTTCTAAGTGGCGGGCATTAATATTTGATGGAAGGAGTACCAAGGATCCCACACCTTATGAAAACTTAGAATTTTGTTTTGAAGAAGACTGGTGATATATTCCATTATGGCCATGTACCAGATATGTGAAAGTATACTTTGAAGGCTTGGAGGGTGAAGGGATTTCCATTCGTTCGCTATCTGTAAGCGTGTAGTGGCACAGATATGCTGCATGAGTCTATCACCCTGATTATTAAGGGATTAGACTCTGGAACAAAACAGCATGACCATTGGGTCCGGCAACACCTTGATTTCTAGAATTCAGCGACCTGGGTCCATAAATTAAAGATACTAGGACACGTCCACCAGATGTGGTAGAATGAGCCCACCTCCCCGCAGCCTCTCCAACAAAGGTCTGAAGTACCAGGATAAATTATGTGTAGTCTCGTTGGCACTAAGTACCATCTTGTGTACACTTTGAATGTATTTTCTCTTATTGAGGTGTTAATGGAGATCTTGGAAATCCTAAGTCTGAGCAGGGACCATCCCTCCTGATCCATTACTTTAGTGTCCCGAAGCCAGGCCTCCTCAAACAATTCAATGAGATCAGACTCTGGACTCAGGAAAGCATGATAAACCAGAGATATCAATCCTGGAGCTCCGTTACGCTCCATGCAACTCCTCTCAAAAGGTGAAGACTTACGCAATTTGGATGATCTACAAAGTGATTGTATAAAGCCTCTGATTTGGATGTAAGCAAAGTGCAAGGACGAAGGAAGGCCCTTTTTCTCTCTCATATCTGGAAAGGTCTGGGGAGAAAATTCTCAGAGAATATGAGTAAACTGAGTGATACCTGGCTTCCTGCCAGGGACGCGAGTATGACTTGAGGTTTCCTTCCGGGAAGTCTGGGTGGGGCCACAGCGGGGTGAGTGGAGAAGGGAACGAGGTAAGCTCCCACCTTCTGTGTAGTTTGTCCCATAAGTTAAGTGTAAATTGTATGGAAGGATGCGAGTAGACTGAGGCCAGCCTTTGACTTCTGGGAAGCCAGGGGAGCGAGTTCAAGTTATGGTCCGGTGTGTGTGCGTTCTCCAGATCGACCCACCTCTTAATCCCCGGGGCAGACTGCCAGGAGGTGATACGGCTAAGATTAACTGCATGGTAGTAACGTTCAAAGAGTGGAAGCCCTCATCCTCCCAAGTGGGTGTATTTAGCTAAGCAGGATCTTTTATTTCTCGACTTTTTCCCTTGCCAAATAAATCTGCCACATAACGATTGCAAGTTCGCTAAAAAAGTGCCTGGGATTGATATGGGTAGTGTCTGGAACAGATATAAGACTCTAGGTAAAACGTTCATCTTTATTACGCTAATCCTACTGAATCAGGAGATAAAAAGCGAGTCCCATTTTATAAGGTCTCTTTTTATTGAGTCAAGAAGAGGGGTATAGTTAGCGTGAAACAGCTGTTTATATTCTTTCGTAATCTGGATCCCTAAACAACGCAATACCTTGGGGCGCCATTGGAATTTAAACGAAGATTCAAGTATGTTTTTAGTGACGCTGGGAACTTAAAGTGAGAGGGCCTCCGATTTAGAATTATTTATTTTATAGTCTGACAAGGACCCATAATCCTTAAATTCTTCAAGTAGGTTTGGAAGCAAGTTAAGGGGGTTGGAAAGTGTTAATAGAATGTCATCAGCAAATAATGATATTTTAAAGTGACGGGGTCCTTTCTAATCCCTGTGATGTCCGGATTTCATCTGACAGCAGCAGCCAATGGTTCAATGCACAAGGCGTACAGTAAGGGAGACAGGGGGCACCCCTGTCTAGTGCCGTTGCCTAGGGAGAAAGCCTGGGACAAAAGCCCATTTGTCAACACCGAAGAGGAGGGATGATGGTATAGGGCCTGAATGGCCAATAGAAAAGCCCCGTTTAACCCAAAGTGGCTTAGTGTGCGAAAAATGAAGGGTCACGAGAGCCTATCAAAGGCCTTTTCGGTGTCTAAAGCCAGAAAAACTGATGGGATCTTGTTCTGATTGACGTGGGCGATAATGTCTATTGTGCATCTGGTATTGTCTAGGGCCTGCCTAGAGGGGACACATCCCACCTGGTCAGGAAAAACTAGAGTTGGCATATAAGCGTTTAAATGATTTGCCAATATTTTAGCCTTTTTTTTTTGCCTAGCTAAAGCGAGTAGCGAAACGCGCATCGGCGTTCACCTCGCTATGTTATTATAAGATCTTACGCTGTCTTTATGAGATACTTTGATAAACCATAATCCACTTACCAGAGGGATACTAATCCCGCTTCACAGAGGTGTATTGCATTGTTAAACTGACCAGCCGAGGGATAGCTATAAGAAAGATTTAGACCACTTGATATCTGTGTGTTAATTAGTCATGGCACTTACCTAGTAATCTTTAGCACCAGACAAGTGATATAAGGGGAATGCAATTTCCCTCAGGCTATAACAACCTCGAGTCTGAAGTGTAAATAGTCACCTATTATGACTCATACGGAACAAGTAATATCACACTGATACTGTCTCCAGGGGAGACTGTGTTATTGCACTAATCAACCTGACACAAATTCTACTGACCTGTCTTCCATAATAGAACTTAGGGATAGCTACAATAAGGGATCTAGATCACCTGAAGTTGAAGTGCTTAATAATTATGGTATTCACACAGGGCAAGTGATATATGAGAGATCTAGCTTTCCCTAAATTACTATGCCTTTTAGCTTCAAGTGCTTTTAGATACATAGTAACAGTCTATATTAAGCAATGATATCAAAACTAAACTATCTCTAGAGGAGAATTAGCTATTGTACTATTCATCCTAAGACAAGCATCTTTTGATTAACCTCATGTAACACATATAGGCATATAACTTATGCCACCATTTATAAAAATTGAGGAATAAGCTTCATTCTTGGTCAGACTTATCTATATCTATCTAGTTGATTAGTTATTATATCTGGTTGACTCAGGATTCACACAGCGTGGGAATAATTAATGTAATACATCCGCCAAATATATGAGGAATAACAAAACATAGCGAGGCTTGGCATTTTTTGCAATTTCATTAACATCTTTATTTTAATCTTTTTTTTCATCACTTCTCTTCCTTTTATTATTTCGCTGTCAACGACATTTAGGTTCATGATGGGAACATCATATTTTAATTTAACTAATAAAAGGTACATTTTAAATAAAATAATCATTACAGAGTGCCCTTGTTAAGCATGCTCCTCTCTTTCACCCGTGTCTCTTAATTGAATACTTTACATGCAGAGGTGCAGCAATCCAGCTATATGATATATGATTGATGTAATAAAATATCAGTCTGGATATGTAAACAAAAACACTTAGTGTGGTGGTATATAACCCTTTTCTCATTATCTAGGGCCTGCCTAGAGGGGACACATCCCACCTGGTCAGGAAAAACTAGAGTTCGCATATAAGCGTTTAAACGATTTGCCAATATTTTAGCAAAAAGTTTAATGTCGGCATTAATTAGTGAGATAGGGCGGTAGCTGGAACAGCATGTTGGGTCCTTGTTTGGTTTAGGGATCACCACTATAGTAGAACGAGTGTAATCAGCATGAAATTTACCCCCCATCAAAATATAATTAAACAACTGGGTCGGATGAGGCACCAGCTCTTTGGAGAATGTTTTATAGTATAACATCATAAAGCCATCGGGGCCAGTGGCCTTAGAGTTCATTTGTGATTTTAACGCCAATATTACTTCTTCGCCGGAGATGGCTTTGTTAAGGGTAGAAGCCTGATGGGGATATATTGTGGGTAATGAGCATTTATCTAGGTAGGTGTTGATAGCTTGGGGGGACGCTTTTGGGGAGGTTTGGTCTTTATGGAGGTTATACAAGCTTTCATAGTAGCTATGAGAAGTTTCATTTATGATTCTAGGATCATAGGACAAGTCCCCTTTTTTGTTTCTGATTGTATTGATTATTTGAGAGGCCCGCTTGACTCTTAATCTCCTGGCAAAGAGTGTATCGGCCTTGTTACCACTCTCAAAGAAAGTTTGGTTAAGCCATCTAAGCTGGCGTTCGTTTTTTTCTGCAAGGATCGATTGGCTTTCGCCTCTAGTCTTTTGTATCTTTTGCATTAATGAGTGGGAGTTAGACTCCTTATGCAATGTTTCTAAACTCTTAAGTTGGAGTGTTAGTTTATTAAGAGCTTCGTTACGTTCTTTTTTTCAATGGGAGGCGAACTAAATGATATTCCCCCGGATAACTGCCTTATGAGCTTCCCAAATTGTGGAGGTCTGTAACTCTGAGTTTGAGTTAATTTCAAAATACTTTGTGATAGTCGGCTATAAGATCTTTAAACCCAGGGAGTTTAAGGAGAGTCTCATTCAATTAACAAGAGGTTCTGCCCCGGGGGTTCTGAAGAAGGTCAACCGAGATTGATAGCATGGAATGGTCTGACCAAGTATTAGAGACAATATCTGCCTTTTTTATGTGTTGGAAGATATTTGCGCAAACCATGAACATATCTATCCGAGAGTAAGATTTATGGGGAAAAGAATAAAACATATAGTCTCTAGATGTGGGGTACAAAGCTCGCCATATATCAGATAAGTCAGCCTCAGATGGGGGGTAGGAATGTCTAGAGGCTGATCTGTCTAAATGAGAGGACATAACGGTATTGAAGTCACACCCTAGGGACCTTACGGGATTGGTGTAATTCTGAGAAAAAGTGTGTGAAAAAAGCCATCTGACCTGTATTAGGAGCATAGATATTGGCGAAGGTTATGTCAAGATGACCAATCTTTCCCGTCAGGATGAGAAACCGGCCTTTGGGGTTGTCCTTAACTGCTGACAAGACAAAAGGAACTGAGTTGCGAAGAAGAATGGCAACTCCATTTTTCTTCGTAGAGTGAGAGGAGTAATAGACATTGGAGTATCTTCTTGAGGACAAGGAATGATGACAGCCAGCTCTGAAGTGAGTCTCCTGCAAAAAAATTATATCACCATTAAGTTTATGTAAAGTGTGAAATAACATAGAAGGTTTTTGAGGAGCGTTTAGCCCTTTAACATTAAGGGCGAGTGTTGTGATAGACATGATCAGTATTCTAAAGAGGAAAACCCAATATAGATCAGTGCCTAGAAACTAGAGATGGGCGGGCTCGGTTCCCCCAGAACCGAACCCACCGGAACTTCGCCTAGCCGAGTACCGAGCCTAGCAGGCTTGGTACTCTCCCGTCCGTTCGGAATCTAAATCAAGGCAAAATATCATCATGGTGTAGTCGGAGCTCGGTTCTCGCGATATTTGAAAAGCATAAATACCCGCCTACACAGCAATCCATCGCCATTTGACAGAGGGAGAGAGCAGGTGTCACTCACCGGACTGTGAGTGCTTCTTCCCGGACATTTAGGAACCGTGGTCGTCCTCCATCCTGAGGGACTGCGCATGCGCAGCCCTTTCTAAACCTTCAGTGTATGTTCCTTTAACTTAATTGGCAGATCAGGCAACCTCCCTATATTAAGCACCTGTGGTCAACACCACGTTGCCTGATCTTGGAGTCTCATTCCCCATGAGTCTCTGAAGGTGTTCCTGTGTTTCCTCGTTTATTCAGCCCAGCTGATTCCTGTGGTTTCCAAACCACTTCTACCTCTGTGGTTTCCAAACCACTTCTACTACTGTGGTTCCCATACCACTTCTACCATCTACTGTATCATCGTGACTGTGAGCTGATTCCTATCCGCTGCCTCCGTGCACTACAGTCTTCTAACCACTTCAACTCTACCATGTATTATTGGGACTGTTAGCTGATGCCTATCCGCTGCCTCCGTGCACTACAGTCTTTCATTCACTTCCACTCACCTGTTCATGATTGTGACTGCCAGCTGATTCCTATCCGCTGCCTCCGTGCACTACAGTCTTCAACCTGCAACTCGTCTGTGTTTCATCATCGTGACTGCTAGCTGATTCCTATCCGCTGCCTCCGTGCACTACAGTCTTCAACCTGCAACTCGTCTGTGTTTCATCATCGTGACTGCTAGCTGATTCCTATCCGCTGCCTCCGTGCACTACAGTCTTCAACCTGCAACTCGTCTGTGTTTCATCATCGTGACTGTTAGCTGATTCCTATCCGCTGCCTCCGTGCACTACAGTCTTCAACCTGCAACCCGTCTGTGTTTCATCGTGACTGTTTGGCTGATTCCTATCCGCTGCCTCTGTGCGCTTCAGTCTTCAGTCCTTGTCAACTCTCCCGTGTTTCCTTGAGTCTGCTGCCACTATTGCTACCCGCTATTCTCCGTGATCAACAGTTCCAGTTCAACTCTGCTCTCCCGTGTCCCATCGTTACTGCACCTGCTGGTTGCTATTGGCTACCTCCGTGTTCCCGCAGAGACCCGCTGCTGCTACTCCTCAGCGCTACTCATCCATCTACTGCCGATCCGCTCTCCACGCTTTCCTGTGTTCCCTGCTGGTCTACCTACCTGTGCGCTGCACCTACTAGACCACTGCTTCACCCATCCAGGGACTTCGCATCCTGCCGGCCTCCTGCCGTTCAGGTATCTCTGTACTCCTGTCTGACTGCCTTCTCCTGAACCACGGTATGCATACTTCTCATTGACTTTGCTGTGTATTGCATACCTTGCTGGACTGTGTTGGTTCTCCTCTGGAGTGTGCTATCCGCTGAGTCTATTGCCATCATTGACTGTGTTATCTTGTGCTGGACTACTTCAAGAGACTTTCTATATTGGCAGTGTTGTTCAGTCATCTATACATTTATATTGTGCATATTACTGTGGATCAAAGTCAAGGTGCCCGTGTATATCTTGTGTTGCAGTCTCTCCCCGTGCACCTCCTCACATATATATTCAGTGGTACAACTTGCTGGTGGCAGACCACTGACCCCTGTTTCCAGTTTCATCTGTTCCAGTATCCTTTCACATAGCAGTGGTACAACTTGCTAACGCAGACCACTGACTCCCCGGATACCTCCACTTGGATTCTATTCCTTCACTCAGACAGCGGTACAACTTGCTATCCGCAGACCGCTGACTCTCATCACCCCCTCGTTTCTGTTGGACATTCCTCCTCACTATAGCAGTGGTACAACTTGCTACCGCAGACCACTGACTACCTTCACGTGTCCTTTGTCCATACAGTTCCTCGTGTATTACTACCTCCATATTGCCAGTGCTGCTAGTCATAGACTTTCCTGAGCATCTCATCATCTGCTATTTCCTGTTCCGTGATCACCCTGCTACCAGAGTACCATATTACCACCTATACTGCTCTGGTAAGCCTATCACCTGGTGATCCCTGGGTAAAGACTCCTAGTGCCCGTGACAGTAAGATCAGGCCATGACAGACCCAGATACGGAACCTACCGCTAAAGAGATGCTGCAGCATCTGGTCAGCCGTGTGGAGCAACAGGATGCTCGCCAACAGCTGTTACTTCAATGTTACCAATTGTTAACCTCCCAAGGAACATCTGGACAGACTGTTACAGCTTATATTGAAGCTCCTGTGCTTTCCTCCGTTTCCCCAGTGCCATCCCAGGTGTCTACAGCTCCTACGCTTCACCTGCCTACTCCGTCAAAATATGACGGGGACCCCAAAACTTGTAGAGGTTTCCTTAACCAATGTTCAGTCCATTTTGAACTCCAACCTCAAAATTTTTCTACCCATCGTTCCAGAGTGGCCTATCTTATCTCATTGTTTTCTGGACAAGCCCTGGCTTGGGCCTCCCCTCTGTGGGAAAGAAACGATCCAATTCTACAAGATAGTGCCAAATTCATTTCCACGTTCCGAAGTGTGTTCGATGAACCAGGTCGTGTGACCTCCGCTGCTTCCAGCATTCTTCGTTTGCGACAAGGCTCCCATACAGTAGGACAGTATGTCATTCAATTTAGGATCTTAGCCTCTGAACTTCAGTGGAACACTGAAGCATTAGTTGCCGCCTTCTGGCAGGGGCTCTCCGATAAAATTAAAGATGCACTGACTACCCAAGAGCTTCCTTCGTCACTAGAAGATTTGATCTCTCTTTGCCATCGTGTGGATATGAGATTTCGTGAAAGAGAGTCTGAGAAAACAACGGCTGTCAAAGCACCTCTTCGTTCAAACCCTCAATTTCGTCCAGCTCCATCCTCTGTGATTCCCATGGAGATAGGACGTTCCAAATTATCTTCAGAGGAGAGGAAACGAAGAGTAAAGAATAGACTCTGTATCTATTGTGCTGATTCCACGCATATGCTCAGCTCTTGCCCTAAGAGATCGGGAAATGCCAGGCCCTAACTAGTTCTGGAGAGGTGAAGTTAGGGTCCCTGGAGTCCTCTCCATTGTCTATGAAATCTAAAGTCTGCGCTTTTGATGTTACGATCTCCTTTGCTACCAAATCCTTTGAGTCACAGGCATTGATTGATTCCGGAGCAGCAGGAAATTTCATTTCTAAATCACTAGTGAATCAATGGTCCCTACCAGTGATCACTTTAAAAACACCCATTACTGTGACGGCTATAGATGGATCACGTCTCATCAATGGTCTCATCACCCAGAGTACGTCTCCAGTAACCCTTCAGATTGGTGTACTACACCATGAAGAAATTTCGTTTTTAATTCTTCCAGTTACGACAAGTCCGATTGTCTTAGGCCTTCCATGGCTTCAGTGTCACTCTCCCCAGATTGACTGGCGCACCCCTCAAGTTACGTCTTGGGGGTCTGAATGTCACCATCGTTGTCTTTCTCAAGTTATTCCTCTTAAAGTACAGCAATCTTCCATCTCATCTTCCTCCCCGGGACTCCCTCCTCAGTATGCTTCATTTGCCGATGTGTTTGATAAAGCTCAGTCTGAACGTCTTCCTCCTCATCGTTCTTGGGATTGTCCGATCGACCTTCTACCTGGCAAGACTCCTCCCAGGGGTCGGGTCTATCCTCTCTCGTTACCTGAAACTCAAGCCACATCTGAGTACATACAGGAGAATCTCCAGCGTGGGTTCATTCGACCTTCCACCTCTCCCGCTGGAGCTGGGTTCTTCTTCGTCAAAAAGAAGGATGGATCATTACGCCCTTGTATAGATTTTCGTGGACTCAACGCCATTACTATCAAGAATCGGTATCCCATTCCGCTGATCACTGAGCTATTTGATCGCATCAAGGGAGCCCGGATATTTACTAAGTTGGATCTTCGTGGTGCCTACAATTTAATTAGAATCCGTTCCGGTGACGATCTTCACGGATCATAAGAACTTGTCATATTTGCAATCTGCTCAATGCTTGAACCCTCGTCAAGCAAGATGGTCTCTTTTCTTTTCCCGTTTTGAATTAATTATAACCTTCAAACCAGCCGCTAAGAACAAGAAAGCTGACGCTTTATCTCGAGCTTTTGTGACGTCCTCTGATGTAGAAGAGGTTCCCAACCATGCTATTCTAGACCCCAAATGTATTTCTCTGGCTGCTTCATCCACCAAAATGCTACCATTTGGGAAGACCCTCGTGCCTCCTACTCTGAGGAGGAAAATCCTTTCGTGGTTCCATGCCTCTCGTTTTTCTGGACACGCCGGTGAACACAAGACCTTTGAGATTCTCTCTCGAAGTTACTGGTGGCCTTCAATGAGGAGAGACGTCAAAGAGTTTATTGCTTCCTGTGATTTATGTTCTCAGTTCAAATCCTCCCGCAGAACTCCAGCAGGGTTGCTGCGACCACTACCCATTCCGTCCAAGCCTTGGACCCATATTAGTATGGATTTCGTTACTGATTTTCCACCAAGTAAGAATCACAATACTATTTGGGTAGTGGTAGACAGATTTTCGAAGATGGCTCATTTCGTCCCTCTGTCCGGTTTACCTTCCTCGTCTACTCTGGCTGAACATTTCATTAAAGAAATCTTCCGCATCCATGGATGTCCGTCTGAGATTGTGTCAGATAGAGGAGTACAATTCGTTTCCAGATTCTGGCGGGCCCTTTGTAAAACCTTGGGCATACGATTAGCACTCTCATCGTCTTACCATCCGCAATCTAACGGACAAACGGAACGAGTCAATCAAGATCTTGAGACTTTTATTAGGATGTTCTCTTCAGCCAACCAAGACAACTTGGTAGAATTGCTCCCTTGGGCTGAATTCGCCCATAACAACATGTACCATGAGTCATCATCCAAAACTCCATTCTTTGTGGTCTACGGTCACCATCCGTCTTTTCCGGAATTTCCTGCCCTCCCGCCCACCCAAGTTCCTGCTGTGGAGACTGCTTGTCAGACCTTCAAAAACATCTGGTCTCAGGTCAAAACCTGTTTAAAGAAGACATCTAACAAATATAAGTCTTTCGCAGATAAGAAGAGGCGGGCTATTCCACCACTAAAAATTGGAGATCGTGTCTGGTTATCTACCAAAAATATTCGTTTGAAGGTTCCATCTATGAAATTCGCCCCTCGTTTTATTGGTCCATATAGGATCATTCAAGTTATCAATCCAGTATGTGTTAAACTTCTTCTTCCTAAGAATCTTCGGATTTCCAATGCCTTCCATGTGTCCTTGCTCAAACCTCTCATCATCAACCGTTTCTCGACTCCTCCCTCAGCACCGCAGCCAGTTCAAGTTCATCAGGAGGAGGATTTCGAGATTACTGAGGTATTGGATGCAAAAATTTCGCGAGGAGTCCTCCGTTTCCTCGTTCATTGGAAGGGCTTTGGTCCTGAAGAGCGTTCATGGATCAAAGCTGAAGATCTTAATGCTCCTGCCCTTCTGAAGAAGTTTTATTCCAAAAATCCGGACAAGCCCGGTTCCAGGCGTTCTGTGCCCACCTTTAAAAGGGGGGGTACTGTCACTCACCGGACTGTGAGTGCTTCTTCCCGGACATTTAGGAACCGTGGTCGTCCTCCATCCTGAGGGACTGCGCATGCGCAGCCCTTTCTAAACCTTCAGTGTATGTTCCTTTAACTTAATTGGCAGATCAGGCAACCTCCCTATATTAAGCACCTGTGGTCAACACCACGTTGCCTGATCTTGGAGTCTCATTCCCCATGAGTCTCTGAAGGTGTTCCTGTGTTTCCTCGTTTATTCAGCCCAGCTGATTCCTGTGGTTTCCAAACCACTTCTACCTCTGTGGTTTCCTAACCACTTCTACTACTGTGGTTCCCATACCACTTCTACCATCTACTGTATCATCGTGACTGTGAGCTGATTCCTATCCGCTGCCTCCGTGCACTACAGTCTTCTAACCACTTCAACTCTACCATGTATTATTGGGACTGTTAGCTGATGCCTATCCGCTGCCTCCGTGCACTACAGTCTTTCATTCACTTCCACTCACCTGTTCATGATTGTGACTGCCAGCTGATTCCTATCCGCTGCCTCCGTGCACTACAGTCTTCAACCTGCAACTCGTCTGTGTTTCATCATCGTGACTGCTAGCTGATTCCTATCCGCTGCCTCCGTGCACTACAGTCTTCAACCTGCAACTCGTCTGTGTTTCATCATCGTGACTGCTAGCTGATTCCTATCCGCTGCCTCCGTGCACTACAGTCTTCAACCTGCAACTCGTCTGTGTTTCATCATCGTGACTGTTAGCTGATTCCTATCCGCTGCCTCCGTGCACTACAGTCTTCAACCTGCAACCCGTCTGTGTTTCATCGTGACTGTTTGGCTGATTCCTATCCGCTGCCTCTGTGCGCTTCAGTCTTCAGTCCTTGTCAACTCTCCCGTGTTTCCTTGAGTCTGCTGCCACTATTGCTACCCGCTATTCTCCGTGATCAACAGTTCCAGTTCAACTCTGCTCTCCCGTGTCCCATCGTTACTGCACCTGCTGGTTGCTATTGGCTACCTCCGTGTTCCCGCAGAGACCCGCTGCTGCTACTCCTCAGCGCTACTCATCCATCTACTGCCGATCCGCTCTCCACGCTTTCCTGTGTTCCCTGCTGGTCTACCTACCTGTGCGCTGCACCTACTAGACCACCGCTTCACCCATCCAGGGACTTCGCATCCTGCCGGCCTCCTGCCGTTCAGGTATCTCTGTACTCCTGTCTGACTGCCTTCTCCTGAACCACGGTATGCATACTTCTCATTGACTTTGCTGTGTATTGCATACCTTGCTGGACTGTGTTGGTTCTCCTCTGGAGTGTGCTATCCGCTGAGTCTATTGCCATCATTGACTGTGTTATCTCGTGCTGGACTACTTCAAGAGACTTTCTATATTGGCAGTGTTGTTCAGTCATCTATACATTTATATTGTGCATATTACTGTGGATCAAAGTCAAGGTGCCCGTGTATATCTTGTGTTGCAGTCTCTCCCCGTGCACCTCCTCACATATATATTCAGTGGTACAACTTGCTGGTGGCAGACCACTGACCCCTGTTTCCAGTTTCATCTGTTCCAGTATCCTCTCACATAGCAGTGGTACAACTTGCTAACGCAGACCACTGACTCCCCGGATACCTCCACTTGGATTCTATTCCTTCACTCAGACAGCGGTACAACTTGCTATCCGCAGACCGCTGACTCTCATCACCCCCTCGTTTCTGTTGGACATTCCTCCTCACTATAGCAGTGGTACAACTTGCTACCGCAGACCACTGACTACCTTCACGTGTCCTTTGTCCATACAGTTCCTCGTGTATTACTACCTCCATATTGCCAGTGCTGCTAGTCATAGACTTTCCTGAGCATCTCATCATCTGCTATTTCCTGTTCCGTGATCACCCTGCTACCAGAGTACCATATTACCACCTATACTGCTCTGGTAAGCCTATCACCTGGTGATCCCTGGGTAAAGACTCCTAGTGCCCGTGACAGCAGGGTTAGGTCACAGGCTGTATTAGAGCAGGGACAAAGCAATAATTGTACACCTTATTCTTTGTACTATTATTTCAATTCTAATCTATTCAATTCTATTATTATAAATTTCTATTAGCAATTGTTAGAGCAGGAAGAGAGGAGGATAGAGGAGGCTTTTTCTTCAATATTTTGCACCACAAGTGCTTTGGGGTGTCCCATATTCCCCAGTGTGAAACACTAATTTTTCTGGCTGTCAAAAGTCTTATTTATCAACAGTATCTATACAATTTTTTGCACTACAATTGCTTTGGGGTGTGCCATACTCCCCAGTGTGAAACAATAATTTTTCTGGCTGTCAAAAGTCATATTTAGCAGCAGTATTTATACAATATTTTGAACTACAAGTGCTTTGGGGTGTCCCATATTCCCCAGTGTGAAACAATAATTTTTCTGGCTGCCAAAAGTGATATTTATCAGCAGTATCTATACAATTTTTTGCACTACAAGTGCTTTGGGGTATCCCATATTCCCCAGTGTGAAACAATAATTTTTCTGTCTGAAATGTCAGACAGTCCCTTTCCTTACTGGGGAGAAAAGCAGGCCATTTGGAAACCCATGTTCAAACTTGCTTTGCAATACCTAAGCTGCCCACCCTCCAGTGTGTACTCTGAACAAGTTTTCAGTACATCCAGGAACTTAGTCAGTGATCGCCGTAGAAGGTTACTTCCCAAAAATGTGGAGAAAATGATGTTTATAAAAATGAACTACATCTTCCACGAGGAGGGCCTTCACCATCAAAGACATCCAAGCACTGACAGTTCTCTAATGGCGGATTCAAGTGGCGATGAATTGATAGTCTGTGATGATGACGTACACACTGATGAGGGTGAGGATGAAGCTAAAAATGATGATGATAACATCTTTTTAAAACTTGCCCCAAAGAGTAAAGGGACTTAGGGCATTTCTATATATTGAAGGATAGTAGATGCAAAATCACATCATGAGGAGGTTCGGTGTCCTTTGGGTGAGGTTTCAGGGCCCTATGTATCCGTTCAATCTGTATCAGGTGGTTGGATAATGTGGAGTCCAGTGAGGAGAAGAATTTGCTCACATATTCTTTTAGATCTTTAGGTTCAACTGATTCAGGGATGTTACGTAGTCTAAGACTGTTACCAGGTTCCCTGTCTCCACGTCCCCTAGCTTATCTCTCAGGAAGTCATTTTCTTTTAATAGGACATCCAAGTCCTTTGAAGCTTCATTTTGAAATGTGAGTAATGACTCCATCTTGTTTTCCAGAACCGAGGTTCTTTTGGAGATTATGACCATTTCTGATTTAAAATCTCCTATAGCCTTCTGAACATCAACGGAGAAAGCATTAGTAAGCTCCACGGTTGTAGTAATTGGAGGGTCTTTATTGCTGTGAGCCCCCTGAGGCGAGCGAGGAGGAGAAGAAGTGGATGCTTTGCCTTGACGGGAGAAATGCTGTAATTTCTCCAGTCGCGCCCCTACGACGTTTTCCTGCGGGTTTATTCATGTTGGGGGCAGGCTCTCTGGGGAGCCGTTTGCTGGTGTTTGAGTATGGAGCAGACAGATGGGGGACAAACCCACATGGGTTAGGTAGCCATAATTAGTTGAGGGAAAGTTAAGTAGAAAGGCAGAAAAGGACAATAACTACTCTAGTGTCCAGCAACAGGTTTCCTCTCTGGGAACTCTGATGACTCTTATGTAGCTCCAGGTACTCCTGTATACAATTGTGTGTGGGTATAACATACTTGCAGTTTTGAAGAATGGAGTTTAGGTTCCCCGGTCGTGAATCAATGGAGTAAACCAGAGTGGTTATCCACAAATCTAGGGAGAGAAGCTGGTGGCTGTAAAAAATCAACGATATCCCTCAGTCAAGAAGCTGGTTCAGATCTGGTGGTGAAAACGCTGATGCCAGAGCCGGCCTTTGGAGAGCAACCCGTGCCAATGAGGCGTCTGGGTGGGAGCTTAGAGGCACCTAGCCAGGTGAATTTGGTAGGTTGGCTTGTTAGTTTCGTCGCTGCAATGCCGCGTTTGTGGTGGAAATTGTGCAGCCCACTATACTTCCTTCACTTCAGGCCTGATAAATGTGTTGCCAGGGAGGGCAAAAAGGGGTTAAATCCGTGGGTTCTTATAGTGGTGGGGACCCAGCACAACTGTTACTCACGGTTGAGCCTGGACCAGCAACGGAGTTAGTTATGGACTTTTGTCTGGTGGTCCGATTATATCGAACCAGCTCAGAGGGTACTGCGATCCAAAATGCCCTGCGGTGCTTCAGTAGGCAGTGGCTGACGGGACCGGAGTTATTGTAGATGTGACCGTGCGGGCAACTCACAGCAAGATGTCAGGTCACTTTCCGGACTTGCGGTCTCCAGTCCAACTCCTGCGGCCTGGCTTAGCTTTACAAGCCATAGATGTCTGCAGGGCGCTACCCACCCAGCAGAGGGCCTTAGCACGCTGCCGAGCCTTTGCCTGTCACAGTCTCCTGTGGAACGGTCTGCCCAAGACGGTCTGGCTCCACGAGGTGAGTGTTTAGAAGTGCCTTGTGGGGAACTTTAATAAGCGGCAGTTGTCGGTTATCGGCCCCAAATTTTAAATGTTATAGAGGCGGCCAAGCCGCTGGCCTGCCACGGGGAGTTAGCCTCACTCCGGGGTCTCGGTCGTAAGACCAGCTGACGTGCCCGGGTCTAGATTCTCTGGAGCTGGAGGTTCTCAGGGTGCCACCAGCCCAGTTGGCTTTAAAAGCTGGCTGAAATTACACTAGCTACCTGAGTTTTAGGGAATACAGCAGCGGAGCTTATGCGAGGCACGGCTTGCCAGCATGGAGTCCAAGCCATGCCCCCGTTAATAGTGTTTTTAAAACATGTGAAAATCTGCACTAAACAACAAAATTTACCTCAGACAACTGACATTTGTTACAATGAAGTACAGGGGAGAGATAGCTCACTGCAGGACCGGTACAGGGTAATAGGACGAGACAAGGAGGAAAGGGTGCACACGGCTAATTTCTTCAAGTCATTCTCCGCCAGCATATAGACAGACTAGAGATTATGCTTATTAGAAAAGTGAGGGATACTACAGTTTGTCAAACATAAATCTCTTTTAATGGTGACAAAGCTAAGGAAAACTGACACTAGTGACTTTAATCTGGAGCCTCTACCATAGTCTACTGTTTCTGGGGTAGAGAAGTGGAAAGACATTTGCTTGTCATTAATTTCCTCATAAAACCACTGAACTGCATTTTATTGCTAAATATGCATATATTGATGTATAACATGTTAAGTTAGTGAAAATATG
This sequence comes from Mixophyes fleayi, assembly GCF_038048845.1. Lineage (NCBI taxonomy): Eukaryota > Metazoa > Chordata > Amphibia > Anura > Limnodynastidae > Mixophyes > Mixophyes fleayi. The sequence continues at coordinate 269,511,190 of NC_134403.1, forward strand.
TTGAGTTTAAAATGTACTTTTTCTAGACATTATTACAGTTGGAGAAGAATTGCAAGTAAGCATTTAAGGTAGAGGTACCTCTTGGCTAGGGTAAGAAAGGTTAAGTTATTGCATTGTATTGTACATTCACTATATTTTAAAAGGATACTTTTAAAATACAGTTTATATAGGAGATATTCTATGTTGGTATATATAAAGTCTAATTAGACATGAAAATCCATTGAGAGCACAGGCCTAATCAATAAAAGTGCCGGAGTGGCTTTCAAAGACTAATTTGCCTTCTGTTGTCTCTTTCTGTGTGTGCCTATTGTTTTGTTAGAAGGGGGTAGGGGTTTCTTGGTCTCCATCCGGAGTTGCTTGTCAAGAACACTACCCAACGAAGAGCCTACTGCACTCAGACCAAGGTGGAGGCACTGCGCTAACTGAGAATACAAGTAAAGGAAACACCACATATGACAAAGCACTTTACATAAACACCCAGCTCATCTACAGGAAAGGGGATGCTACATACAAATAACAAATCCTTGCCACTTCTCCTACAACATAGTTATCCTAGTGTACAATCAAACCACAGTGTTTAAGATGAAGGAATACATTCTGTCCAAATCATATATCAAGCTCCAAATGATGCATAGTTAATAGTCCGCCCATCATATATGCTGTTTGATACAGTGATGTTTACTTTTGTAACCCCAAACTTGAAGGTAATATTTGACCCTTGGTACACAGCAGATTGGGGAACGTGTTTGTGAATAACCATAAATTTGTCTTTTGTCTCTTTTTACATGTGAAAAGGGTGATGAGGACATTGAGGAGGAACTGGTGGAGGAGGCCCGTAATGTGGAGAAAGCTCCGATGGAGGAAAAAGCAGGGGTCATTTGGCAGAAGGCCCTCGTTCAATTCTATCACGACCTTCACCAATCAAATGCAAAACTTCAAAACACTAACCAGGAGATGGGCACTACCCTCACCCATAATGAGCAAAAGTTGGACACTTTCCTCACCACAATGAATTCCACTTTCACAGACATCCGGAATATCTGTTCCTGTCTCACTGACCTTGGTTTCCAATATGTAACTTCCAACCTTCCTAGCCAAATGACACATGTTGCCTCACCTTCCCCATTAGCACAATACCTCACTCCTATCCATCGTCCTAACTTACCCACACAAGAATCTCTGCCACATCATTGAGTACTATTTTCCCCTGGTTATAATACCCACTTTTGCAATGCTGACCCAATGCCCTGTACAACCCAAATCCCATTTTTGCAAAAACATAATTTCGCACTACCAGCCTTTTATTTTCAAACCATGTCAGCCCACACCAGAGCCCCCTCAGCCTATTACCCACCACCCTCTGCCTAAACCCCAGGCAAGTAATTCTTCCAACCCCCTGCTGCCTACCACCTAGCCCCTTCTGCTTACCCTCAGATTCTCTGCCTACCCCCAGCAACTTCTTTTTAACCCCAGACACTTCTGCCTACCCCCCCAGCCACATCTGCCTACTCCCCAGTCCCCTCTTCCTACCTCCCAGCAATATCTGCCTTCCCCCCAGCCACTTCTGTATACACCCCAGCTCCCACTTCCTTCCCGCAGCCACATCTTTCTCCCAAGCCCCTTCAGCACACCCCCCAGCCATTTCAGCACCTACATTGTCTCTCACACCATCACTCTCTGCTGCCCACAATGCGCAGGGTTGTCCATGATGACATGAGGCAGAAGCCAATAGCAAAGGACTACCTCAGCATCTGACATCTCAAAGAGGTTGACACGCTCCCTGGGTCAGCGACGGTGGACCCGGTTGCTTGTTTTGGAGGGTTGACGTCTGTTGCCCTCCTCTTCTAGCACCTTTTCCATGTCCATGAGTGGCTATATGTGAGAAAGATAGATAAAGGGTGCATATAAATACAACCTTTGTAGTCTGCGTGTACATTAAAGAGTTAAAACATACTTAGACCTACTAGTGGCATAGCCAGGGTCATTATATATCTGGGTTGGAAAAAATACAAAAAAACAGTACCTCAAATGTTCACATAAAACTTTTTTTTAAAACATTTGTTAAAAAGAAACAAAAAATAATGTTTATGTATGACAGGTGTGACAAAATGCCTGCTGAAACCCCATTTTGTTGTTTATATTTTCATGTGTGTTTTACTTTAAGGCTTATATAACCAAGGCCTTTCTAGAACGTTCTACACATATTTTCTTAGGGAAGTGGCTTTGGGCCTCTTGCACATGCTCAAGCTTTCTTATCAGTAACAAACCAATAGAAAGTCCAAGATCATGTTTATAAATTATACGCAAATGATTTTAGGGTCCTCGTCAATAAAAGCAAAGATGCTGCGACATAGCATTACTTCTGCTTGGAATGCTGCAGAATTGTCAAGCACCTGTTATTACCAGTTGTTATTCCTAGATTTCGAGTTTACGTGCCATTTGCTGTATGGAGAAAGGCGGGGTACTATAAAAATATGTGATTAAACATATCTACTGAACAATCTATTTTCAACAGATAAGTATTTTCTTATATTTACTTTTTGTACTAATTTAATCTTCTTTTGGTATTATATTTACTATTTTATATTAATTCTTTGCATTAAATAAACTATATACCTGTTAGACAACTTGAGTATCACGTGTTACTGATCCTTTGTACCCACGAACTCACAGTTTCCATCCGGGAACAGTATGCATGTTAATATATTGGTATACAATAGTAGAATATGTAGGCAAGCCTTGGCTAGATATGCACCAAAAAAAGCAATGCCAATGTACCCAAGCAGGAGATAAACTATTCAACAGGTACATAACATTTTATTACAGAGAAGCATTGAAAATGTGGTAGATTGCTATAGTATAAATGTATGAGCATACATTTTACTGCAATTACAATTTAAACCATTCACATTAGTATGCAGTGCATGACCTATATATACCCAGCCCCCCTGTGTATTCGAAAGTTCTGCTAGTGTTTGGAATATTTGGAGATTATGCAGGCCAATTTGTGCTGAAGAGGTATTTTTATATCTATCTGTCTGTCTGTCTGTCTGTCTGTATGTCTATCTATCTTTCTATCTATCTATCTATCCATCTATCTACATACATATATATCATCACCATCATCATCACCATTTATTTATATAGCGCCACTAATTCCGCAGCGCTGTACAGAGAACTCGCTCAAATCAGTCCCTGCCCCATTGGAGCTTACAGTCTAAATTCCCTAATAGACACACACACAGACTAGGGTCAATTTAGATAGCAGCCAATTAACCTATTAGTATGTTTTTGGAGTGTGGGAGGAAACCGGAGCACCCGTAGGAAAGCCACGCAAACACGGTGAGAACATACAAACTCCACACAGATAAGGTCATGGTTGGGAATTGAACTCATGACCCCAGTGCTGAAGGGCAGAAGTGCTAACCACTCCAAACCAAAGGCTGCAAAAACTACCACACTAAAGAGGTCAAGTGTCAGTGAGCTTTTATCAGAAAAAACTGAATGTAAACTCTTGACTTCTGACCCTCAGATGGAAAAATCTCTTGCAGCCCGCAAAGCAGACCTGAACAATAGTAAAAATGAAAGCCAATGTAATGCTAGAGCTTCAGCTCCCAAAAAGCCAGGGACCAGTCGTGTGATACGTCTGAAGAGACCATCTTTGAACCTGTCATCTGCAAATTAACTTCCATTATTGGAACCTACGTTCACTACAGCTTTTCCTAAATAACAACATAGTGGAGCCTGCTTCAAACTAATGTCAGTTATCACAGGAATTAATTTTTTAATTGAAAAAAAATATGCAATATTACTTTAATACTTGGTATTTATGCATAATAACTACATGAGATGCATGGATAACTGTTTGTTTGGTGGATGGTGCCCTCTTTAAGATACAATTGGCATCCTTTTTTTAGTGGATTGTAAGTAAAAAGAAAAATATGGACATAAGCCATTAAATATTGAGGACCTTATTTATTTCTTTACTGGCGTCTTGTACCTGACACTGACTCACAGTTGAGGGGACTTTGTGTGCCACTTTAATAACATAAATGGCAGCCTATAGACTATATAGACCTGTTAAAACAAAGTACAGGGCTGAAACATACCCCCATTAATGCTCAAAAGAGCAGAGCAGGGACCGCAAGCAGACATACTGTATTGTCAGGCACTTCTTTCCATATTGTTCTACGGGGCCTGATAATGTAAGGCTGATATATGTAGATAACATTAAGCAGCTAATGCAGGGTTTATTTAAATGACACACCTAACTAAATTATAGAAGTTGATACAGGTTCTGCCTCCCAACAAATGCCGTCTTCTCCACCCCTCAGTGCAAAACTGCAGTGTTGGTGACTACATTGGGCAGCGTGCGTCTTCCCTAAGAATATGAGGCCATTGCTCTCATAGCACTGTGCTCAGGGGATTTATAAGTGTGGCTTACAAACATTATACTCACATATATCTCACGCAAGACGCTGCAAAAACCTTAATTCATGCACTTATCATCTCCCGCATTGACTATTGCAATTCCCTCCTTACTGGCCTTCCCAAGAACAGATTCAAACCCCTACAATCTATTTTGCACGCTGCAGCAAGATTGATTTTCCTTGCAAATCGGTATTCTTCTGTTGAATCACTCTGTATGTCTCTATACTGGTTGCCTGTTTTCTAACAAATCCATTATAAAATACTCTTACTAACCTACAAGGCCATCAACAAAGCTGCACCAATATACATCTCCTCTCTTGTCACAAAATATCTCCCAACTCGGCAAACTCAGTTCTGCACAAGATATGCGTCTCTCATCCACACTCATTACATCCTCCCATTCCCGATTACAGGACTTTTTCCGGGCAGCACCCAATCTGGAATTATCTCCCTTGCACAATAAGATTCTCCTCTAGTCTACAAGCTTTCAAGTGTTCTCTGAAAACCCACCTCTTCAGACTAGCTTATAATATTCCTCAACACCCCTCTTAACCTCACTACATTACCTATTACCACCTGTTATACAACTACCCCTTGACCAACATTGTTGTGTGACAGGATCATTTAGCTTATGAGTCACTTTTACCTTTGCAGTCCGGCTGGGCCGACTGCAATTGTAGACCTAACCTCATGTGTCAAACTACCATTGTCCAATAGATTGAAAGCTTGCGAGCAGAGCCTTCTCACCTCTTTGTCTGTTTTACCCAGTTTGTTTATTAGTTTACTATGTTTGTCCCCAATTGTAAAGCGCTACAGAATATGTTGGCACTATATTAATAAATGATGATGATGATGATGATGAATGACGAATGATGAAATGAATGATAAATGATGAAATGAATGTGTCACGACTGAGTATAGCGTACCTGCTATCGTTGGCACTACCCGAAGAAAGGCGCGGAGTAAAATGTGCCCCTGGTGTTCACCAGGGACCCCCGCAAGGAGGTATGGACTTAGCTGCAGGAACACGCAGGTCGCGGACCTTCCACGAGTCAGATAGCGAGGCACGAGAGGAGTTGTCATACAGGCCGGTTTGGCAACGGTGCGGGCAAGGCAGGTAAACGAGGAGAATCCAAGGGGGTAGTGATGCAAGCCGGGTCAGTAGCGATCTGGTAGCGTAGTACAGAAGGGAAATACAAAAGGGTAGTCAAGGCAATCCGGGTCACAAGGGTCGCAGGCAAAACGGCAAATAATCTGGAGACAGGCAAAAGGTCGGGAGACAACAATCACAGGAACACTGGTACGCTGGAGGACAGGAAAGGACCTGAAACTCTGGCGCAGAAGGGGGGATCCAGAGAGGCTTAAATAGTGCTGCTAGCCAATGAGCCTCAGTGCCTGTAGTGCTGTCATAGTCCTAGCGCCGTAGCGCTTGTCATACATTAGCGCCATAGCGCTACCTACTTGCAACGGGAATGCTTTCTAACCTGTAGCCGGGCGGCCGAACGAAGGCGGAAGTGACGCGTCTGGTTGCTTGTGCGGAAGAACAGGCGGCCGCTGAGCGGCGCCTGACAGAATGATGAATGATAAATGATGAATGATGAAATGAATGATGAATGATGAATGATGAAATGAATGATGAATGATAAAATGAATGATGAATGATGAAATAAATGATGAATGATGAAAGGAATGATGAATGATGAATGATGAAATGAATGATAAATGATGAAATGAATGATGGATGATGAATGATATGATGAATGATGAAATGAATGAAGAGTGATGAATGATGAATGATGAAATGAATGATGAATGATAAATAATGAAATAATTGATGAATAATGAAATGAATAATGAGTGATGAATGATGTATGATGAAATGAATGATGAATAATGAAATGAATGATGAATGATGAAATGAATGATGATTGATGAATGATAAGATGAATGATGAATGATGAATGATGAAATGAATGTTGAATGATAAAATGAATGATGAAATCAATGATGAATGATTAATGATGAAAAAGAGATGAATGATGAAATGAATGATGAATGATGAAATGAATTATGAATGATGAATGATATGATAAATGATGATGTGAATGATGAGTGATGAATGATAAAATGAATGATGAGTGATGAATGATGAATGATGAAATGAATGACGAATAATGAAATGAATGATGATTTATGAATGATAAGATGAATGATGAATGATGAATGATAAAATGAATGATGAAATGAATGATGAATGATGAATGATATGATGAATGATGAAATGAATGACGAATGATGAATGATAAAGAGAATGATGAGTGATGAATGATGAATGATGAAATGAATGATGAATGATGAAATGAATGATGAATGATATGATAAATGATGAAATGAATGACGAATGATGAATGATGAAATGAATGATGAATAATGAAATGAATGATGAATGATGAAATGAATGATGATTGATGAATGATAAGATGAATGATGAATGATGAATGATGAAATGAATGATGAATGATAAAATGAATAATGAAATGAATGATGAATGATTAATGATGAAAGAGAGATGAATGATGAAAAGAATGATGAATGATGAAATGAATGATTAATGATGAAATGAATTATGAATGATGAATGATATGATAAATGATGATGTGAATGACGAGTGATGAATGATAAAATGAATGATAAGTGATGAATGATGATTGATGAAATGAATGATGAATAATAAAATGAATGATGAATGATGAAATGAATGATGATTTATGAATGATAAGATGAATGATGAATGATGAAATAATTGATGAATGATAAAATGAATGATGAATGATGAAATGAATGATGAATGATAAAATGAATGATGAAATGAATGACGAAATGAATGACGGATGATGAATGATGAAATGAATGATGAATGATGAAATGAATGATGCATAATATGTTGAATGATGAAATGAATGACGAATGATGAATGATGAAATGAATGATGAATAATGAAATGAATGATGAATGATGAAATGAATGATGATTTAAGAATGATAAGATGAATGATGAATGATGAAATGAATGATGAATGATAAAATGAATGATGAAATGAATGATGAATGATTAATGATGAAAGAGAGATGAATGATGAAATGAATGATGAATGATATGATGAATGATGAAATGAATGATGAAATGAATGATGAATGATGAATGATATGATGAATGATGAAATGAATGACGAGTGATGAATGATAAAATGAATGATGAGTGATGAATGATAAATGATGAAATGAATAATAAATGATGAAATGAATGATGAATGATGAATGATAAGATGAATGATGAAATGAATGATGAATAATGAAATGAATGATGAATGATGAAATGAATGATGATTGATGAATGATAAGATGAATGATGAATGATGAAATGAATGTTGAATGATAAAATGAATGATGAAATCAATGATGAATGATTAATGATGAAAAAGAGATGAATGATGAAATGAATGATGAATGATGAAATGAATTATGAATGATGAATGATATGATAAATGATGATGTGAATGATGAGTGATGAATGATAAAATGAATGATGAGTGATGAATGATGAAATGAATGACGAATAATGAAATGAATGATGAAATGAATGATGATTTATGAATGATAAGATGAATGATGAATGATGAATGATAAAATGAATGATGAAATGAATGATGAATGATGAATGATATGATGAATGATGAAATGAATGACGAATGATGAATGATAAAAAGAATGATGAGTGATGAATGATGAATGATGAAATGAATGATGAATGATGAAATGAATGATGAATGATGAAATGAATGATGAATGATATGATGAATGATGAAATGAATGACGAATGATGAATGATGAAATGAATGATGAATAATGAAATGAATGATGAATAATGAAATGAATGATGAATGATGAAATGAATGATGATTGATGAATGATGAAATGAATGATGAATGATAAAATGAATGATGAAATGAATGATGAATGATTAATGATTAAAGAGAAATGAATGATGAAATGAATGATGAATGATGAAATGAATGATGAATGATGAATGATATGATGAATGATGAAATGAATGACAAGTGATGAATGATAAAATGAATGATGAATGATGAAATGAATGATGAATGATGAAATTAATGATGAAATGAATGATGGATGATGAATGATATGATAAATGATGAAATGAATGACAAATGATAAATGATGAAATGATTGATGGATAATGAAATGAATGATGAATGATGAAAAGAATGATTGTTGAATGATAAGATGAATGGTGAATGATGAAATGAATGATGAATGATAAAATGAATGATGAAATGAATGATGAATGATTAATGATGAAAGAGAGATGAATGATGAAATGAATGATGAAATGAATAATGAATGATATGATGAATGATAAAATGAATGACGACTGATGAATGATAAAATGAATGATGAGTGATGAATGATGAAATGAAAGATGAATAATGAAATAAATGATGAATGATGAAATGAAGGATGATTGATGAATGGCAAGATGAATGATGAAATGAATGATGAATGATAAAATGAATAATGAAATGAATGATGAATGATGAATGATATGATGAATGATATGATGAATGATGAAATGAATGACGAATGATAAATGATGAAATGAATGATAATGTGATGAATGATGAATGATGAAATGAATGATGAATGATGAAATGAATGATGAATGATATGATGAATGATGAAATGAATGATGATTGATGATTGATGAATGATGAAATGAATGATGAATGATGAAATGAATGATAAATGATGATTGATGATTGAAGAATGATGAAATAAATGATGAAAGATGAAATGAATGATGAGTGATGAATGATGAAATGAATGATGAATGATGAAATGAATGATGAATGATGAAATAAATGATGAATGATGAAATGAATGATGAATGATGAAAGGAATGATGAATAATGAATGATGAAATGAATGATGAATGATGAAATAAATAATGAATGATGGATGATGAATGATGAAATGAATGATGAATGATGAAATGAATGATGAATGATGAATATTGAAATGAATGATGAATGATGAATGATGAAATGAATGATGAATAATAAAATGAATGATGAATGATGAAATGAATGATGATTGATGAATGATAAGATGATTGATGAATGATGAAATGAATGATGAATGATAAAATGAATGATGAAATGAATGATGAATGATTAATGATGAAAGAGAGATGAATGAATTATGAATGATGAATGATGAAATGAATTATGAATGATGAATGATATAATATGTGATGATGTGAATGACGAGTGATGAATGATAAAATGAATGATGAGTGATGAATGATGAATGATGAAATGAATGATGAATAATGAAATGAATGATGAATGATGAAATGAATGATGATTTATGAATGATAAGATGAATGATGAATGATGAAATGAATGACAAATGATGAATGATGAAATGAATGATGATTGATGAATTATGAAATGAATGATGAATGATGAATGATATGATAAATGATGAAATGAATGACAAATGATGAATGATGAAATGAATGATGAATAATGAAATAAATGATGAATGATGAAATGAATGATGATTGATGAATGATAGGATGAATGATGAATGATGAAATGAATGATGAATGATAAAATGAATGATGAAATGAATGATTAATGATGAAAGAGAGATGAATGATGAAATGAATGATGAATGATAAAATGAATGATGAATGATGAAATGAATTATGAATGATGAATGATATGATAAATGATGATGTGAATGACGAGTGATGAATGATAAAATGAATGATGAGTGCTGAATAATGAAATGAATGATGAATAATAAAATGAATGATGAATGATGAAATGAATGATGATTTATGAATAATAAGATGAATGATGAATGATGAAATGAATGATGAATGATAAAATGAATGATGAATGATGAAATGAATGATGAATGATAAAATGAATGATGAAATGAATGATGAATGATGAATGATGAAATGAATGATGAATGATGAAATTAATGATGCATGATATGATGAATGATGAAATGAATGACGATTGATGAAATGAATGATGATTTAAGAATGATAAGATGAATGATGAATGATGAAATGAATGATGAATGATGAAATGAATGATGAATGATGAATATTGAAATGAATGATGAATGATGAATGATGAAATGAATGATGAATAATAAAATGAATGATGAATGATGAAATGAATGATGATTGATGAATGATAAGATGATTGATGAATGATGAAATGAATGATGAATGATAAAATGAAGGATGAAATGAATGATGAATGATTAATGATGAAAGAGAGATGAATGAATTATGAATGATGAATGATGAAATGAATTATGAATGATGAATGATATAATATGTGATGATGTGAATGACGAGTGATGAATGATAAAATGAATGATGAGTGATGAATGATGAATGATGAAATGAATGATGAATAATGAAATGAATGATGAATGATGAAATGAATGATGATTTATGAATGATAAGATGAATGATGAATGATGAAATGAATGATAAAATGAATGATATGATGAATGATATGATGAATGATGAAATGAATGACAAATGATGAATGATGAAATGAATGATGATTGATGAATTATGAAATGAATGATGAATGATGAATGATATGATAAATGATGAAATGAATGACAAATGATGAATGATGAAATGAATGATGAATAATGAAATAAATGATGAATGATGAAATGAATGATGATTGATGAATGATAGGATGAATGATGAATGATGAAATGAATGATGAATGATAAAATGAATGATGAAATGAATGATTAATGATGAAAGAGAGATGAATGATGAAATGAATGATGAATGATAAAATGAATGATGAATGATGAAATGAATGATGATTGATGAATTATGAAATGAATGATGAATGATGAATGATATGATAAATGATAAAATGAATGATGAGTGCTGAATAATGAAATGAATGATGAATAATAAAATGAATGATGAATGATGAAATGAATGATGATTTATGAATAATAAGATGAATGATGAATGATGAAATGAATGATGAATGATAAAATGAATGATGAATGATGAAATGAATGATGAATGATAAAATGAATGATGAAATGAATGATGAATGATGAATGATGAAATGAATGATGAATGATGAAATTAATGATGCATGATATGATGAATGATGAAATGAATGACGAATGATGAAATGAATGATGATTTAAGAATGATAAGATGAATGATGAATGATTAAATGAATGATGAATGATAAAATGAATGATGAAATAAATGATGAATGATTAATGATGAAAGAGAGATGAATGATGAAATGAATAATGAATGATGAAATGAATGATGAATGATGAATGATATGATGAATGATGAAATGAATGACGAGTGATGAATGATAAAATGAATGATGAGTAATGAATGATGAATGATGAAATCAATAATGAATAATGAAATGAATGATGAATGATGAATGATATGATGAATGATGAAATGAATGATGAATGATGAAATGAATGATGAATGATGAAATGAATGATTGATTAATGATAAGATGAGTGATGAATGATGAATGATGAAATGAATGACGAATGATGAATGATGAAATGAATGATGAATAATGAAATGAATGATGAATGATGAAATGAATGATTGATGAATGATAAGATGAATGATGGATGATGAATGATGAAATGAATGATAAATAATAAAATGAATGATGAAATGAATGATGAATGATGAAATGAATGATGAATAATGAATGATATGATGAATGATGAAATGAATGACGAGTGATGAATGATAAAATGAATGATGAGTGATGAATGATGAATGATGAAATGAAAGATGAATAATGAAATAAATGATGAATGATGAAATTAATGATGATTGATGAATGATAAGATGAATGAAGAATGATGAATAATGAAATGAATGATGAATGATAAAATGAATGATGAAATGAATGATGAATGATATGATGAATGATGAAATGAATGACGAATGATGAATGATGAAATGAAAGATGAAATGAATGATGAAATGAATGATGAATGATGAAATGAATGATGAATGATATCATGAATGACGAATGATGAATGATGAAATGAATGATGAGTGATGAATGATGAAATGAATGATGAAATTAATGATGAGTGATGATTGATGAATGATGAAATGAATGATGAATGATGAAATGAATGATGAATGATGATTGATGATTGAAGAATGATGAAATGAATGGTGAATGATGAAATGAATGATGAGTGATGAATGATGAATGATGAAATGAATGATGAAATGAATGATGAATGATGAAATGAATGATGAATGATGAAAGGAATGATGAATGATGAATGATGAAATGAATAATGAATGATGGATGATGAATGATATGATGAATGATGAAATGAATGATGAAGGATGAATGATGATTGATGATTGAAGAAATGAATGATGAATGATGAAATGAATGATGAGTGATGAATGATAAATGATGAAATGAATGATGAATGATGAAATGAATGATGAATGATGAAAGGAATGATGAATGATGAAATGAATGATGAAATGAATAATGAATGATGAATGATGAATGATGGATGATGAATGATATGATAAATGATGAAATGAATGATGAATGATGAAATGAATGATGAATGATGAATAATGAAATGAATGATGAATGATGTATGATGAAATGAATGATGAATAATAAAATGAATGATAAATGATAAAATGAATGATGATTGATGAATGATAAGATGAAGGATGAATGATGAATGATAAAATGAATGATGATTGATGAAATGAATGATGAATGATAAAATGAATGATGAATGATAAAATGAATGATGAAATGAATGATGAATGATGAAATGAATGATGAATGATGAAATTAATGATGCATGATATGATGAATGATGAAATGAATGACGAATGATGAAATGAATGATGATTTAAGAATGATAAGATGAATGATGAATGATTAAATGAATGATGAATGATAAAATGAATGAAGAAATAAATGATGAATGATTAATGATGAAAGAGAGATGAATGATGAAATGAATAATGAATGATGAGATGAATGATGAATGATATGATGAATGATGAAATGAATGACGAGTGATGAATGATAAAATGAATGATGAGTGATGAATGATGAATGATGAAATCAATAATGAATAATGAAATGAATGATGAATGATGAATGATATGATGAATGATGAAATGAATGATGAAATGAATGATGAATGATGAAATGAATGATGAATGATGAAATGAATGATTGATTAATGATAAGATGAGTGATGAATGATGAATGATGAAATGAATGACGAATGATGAAATGAATGATGAATAATGAAATGAATGATGAATGATGAAATGAATGATTGATGAATGATAAGATGAATGATGGATGATGAATGATGAAATGAATGATAAATAATTAAATGAATGATGAAATGAATGATGAATGATGAAATGAATGATGAATAATGAATGATATGATGAATGATGAAATGAATGACGAGTGATGAATGATAAAATGAATGATGAGTGATGAATGATGAATGATGAAATGAAAGATGAATAATGAAATAAATGATGAATGATGAAATTAATGATGATTGATGAATGATAAGATGAATGAAGAATGATGAATGATGAAATGAATGATGAATGATAAAATGAATGATGAAATGAATGATGAATGATATGATGAATGATGAAATGAATGACGAATGATGAATGATGAAATGAAAGATGAAATGAATGATGAAATGAATGATGAATGATGAAATGAATGATGAAATGAATGATGAATGATATCATGAATGACGAATGATGAATGATGAAATGAATGATGAGTGATGAATGATGAAATGAATGATGAAATTAATGATGAGTGATGATTGATGAATGATGAAATGAATGATGAATGATGAAATGAATGATGATTGATGATTGAAGAATGATGAAATGAATGATGAATGATGAAATGAATGATGAGTGATGAATGATGAATGATGAAATGAATGATGAATGATGAAATGAATGATGAATGATGAAAGGAATGATGAATGATGAAATGAATAATGAATGATGGATGATGAATGATATGATGAATGATGAAATGAATGATGAAGGATGAATGATGATTGATGATTGAAGAATGAAGAAATGAATGATGAATGATGAAATGAATGATGAGTGATGAATGATAAATGATGAAATGAATGATGAATGATGAAAGGAATGATGAATGATGAAATGAATGATGAAATGAATAATGAATGATGAATGATGAATGATGGATGATGAATGATATGATAAATGATGAAATGAATGATGAATGATGAAATGAATGATGAATGATGAATAATGAAATGAATGATGAATGATGTATGATGAAATGAATGATGAATAATAAAATGAATGATAAATGATAAAATGAATGATGATTGATGAATGATAAGATGAAGGATGAATGATGAATGATAAAATGAATGATGAAATGAATGATAAAATGAATGATGAAATGAATGATGAATGATTAATGATGAAAGAGAGATGAATGATGAAATGAATGATGAATGATGAAATGAATTATGAATGATGAATGATATAATAAATGATGATGTGAATGACGAGTGATGAATGATAAAATGAATGATGAGTGATGAATGATGAAATGAATGATGAATAATGAAATGAATGATGAATGATGAAATGAATGATGATTTATGAATGATAAGATGAATGATGAATGATGAAATGAATGATGAATGATAAAATGAATAATATGATGAATGATGAAATGAATGACAAATGATGAATGATGAAATGCATGATGATTGATGAATGATGAAATGAATGATGAATGATGAATGATATGATAAATGATGAAATGAATGACGAATGATGAATGATGAAATGAATGATGAATAATGAAATGCATGATGAATGATGAAATGAATGATGATTGATGAATGATAAGATGAATGATGAATGATGAATGATGAAATGAATGATGAATGATAAAATGAATAATGAAATAAATGATGAATGATTAATGATGAAAGAGAGATGAATGATGAAAAGAATGATGAATGATGAAATGAATGATTAATGATGAAATGAATGATGAAATAAATGATGAATGATTAATGATGAAAGAGAGATGAATGATGAAATGAATAATGAATGAATAATGAATGATGAAATGAATGATGAATGATGAATGATATGATGAATGATGAAATGAATGACGAGTGATGAATGATAAAATGAATGATGAGTGATGAATGATGAATGATGAAATCAATAATGAATAATGAAATGAATGATGAATGATGAATGATATGATGAATGATGAAATGAATGATGAAATGAATGATGAATGATGAAATGAATGATGAATGATGAAATGAATGATTGATTAATGATAAGATGAGTGATGAATGATGAATGATGAAATGAATGACGAATGATGAATGATGAAATGAATGATGAATAAAGAAATGAATGATGAATGATGAAATGAATGATTGATGAATGATAAGATGAATGATGGATGATGAATGATGAAATGAATGATAAATAATAAAATGAATGATGAAATGAATGATGAATGATGAAATGAATGATATGATGAATGATGAAATGAATGAGGAGTGATGAATGATAAAATGAATGATGAGTGATGAATGATGAATGATGAAATGAAAGATGAATAATGAAATAAATGATGAATGATGAAATCAATGATGATTGATGAATGATAAGATGAATGAAGAATGATGAATGATGAAATGAATGATGAATGATAAAATGAATGATGAAATGAATGATGAATGATATGATGAATGATGAAATGAATGACGAATGATGAATGATGAAATGAATGATGAGTGATGAATGATGAAATGAATGATGAAATTAATGATGAGTGATGATTGATGAATGAAGAAATGAATGATGAATGATGAAATGAATGATGAATGATGATTGATGATTGAAGAATGATGAAATGAATGATGAATGATGAAATGAATGATTAGTGATGAATGATGAATGATGAAATGAATGATGAAATGAATGATGAATGATGAAATGAATGATGAATGATGAAAGGAATGATGAATGATGAATGATGAATGATGAAATGAATAATGAATGATGGATGATGAATGATATGATGAATGATGAAATGAATGATGAAGGATGAATGATGATTGATGATTGAAGAATGAAGAAATGAATGATGAATGATGAAATGAATGATGAGTGATGAATGATAAATGATGAAATGAATGATGAATGATGAAATGAATGATGAATGATGAAAGGAATGATGAATGATGAAAGGAATGATGAATGATGAAATGAATGATGAATGATGAAATGAATGATGAAATGAATAATGAATGATGAATGATGAATGATGGATGATGAATGATATGATAAATGATGAAATGAATGATGAATGATGAAATGAATGATGAATGATGAATAATGAAATGAATGATGAATGATGTATGATGAAATGAATGATGAATAATAAAATGAATGATAAATGATAAAATGAATGATGATTGATGAATGATAAGATGAATGATGAATGATAAAATGAATGATGAAATGAATGATAAAATGAATGATGAAATGAATGATGAATGATTAATGATGAAAGAGAGATGAATGATGAAATGAATGATAAATGATGAAATGAATTATGAATGATGAATGATATAATAAATGATGATGTGAATGACGAGTGATGAATGATAAAATGAATGATGAGTGATGAATGATGAAATGAATGATGAATAATGAAATGAATGATGAATGATGAAATGAATGATGATTTATGAATGATAAGATGAATGATGAATGATGAATGATGAAATGAATGATGAATGATAAAATGAATAATCTGATGAATGATGAAATGAATGACAAATGATGAATGATGAAATGCATGATGATTGATGAATGATGAAATGAATGATGAATGATGAATGATATGATAAATGATGAAATGAATGACGAATGATGAATGATGAAATTAATGATGAATAATGAAATGAATGATGAATGATGAAATGAATGATGATTGATGAATGATAAGATGAATGATGAATGATGAATGATGAAATGAATGATGAATGATAAAATGAATAATGAAATGAATGATGAATGATTAATGATGAAAGAGAGATGAATGATGAAAAGAATGATGAATGATGAAATGAATGATTAATGATGAAATTAATTATGAATGATGAATGATATGATAAATGATGATGTGAATGACGAGTGATGAATGATAAAATGAATGATAAGTGATGAATGATGATTGATGAAATGAATGATGAATAATAAAATGAATGATGAATGATGAAATGAATGATGATTTATGAATGATAAGATGAATGATGAATGATGAAATAATTGATGAATGATAAAATGAATGATGAATGATGAAATGAATGATGAATGATAAAATGAATGATGAAATGAATGACGAAATGAATGACGGATGATGAATGATGAAATGAATGATGAATGATGAAATGAATGATGCATAATATGATGAATGATGAAATGAATGACGAATGATGAATGATGAAATGAATGATGAATAATGAAATGAATGATGAATGATGAAATGAATGATGATTTAAGAATGATAAGATGAATGATGAATGATGAAATGAATGATGAATGATAAAATGAATGATGAAATGAATGATGAATGATTAATGATGAAAGAGAGATGAATGATGAAATGAATGATGAATGATGAAATGAATGATGAATGATGAATGATATGATGAATGATGAAATGAATGATGAATGATGAAATGAATGATGAATGATGAATGATATGATGAATGATGAAATGAATGACGAGTGATGAATGATAAAATGAATGATGAGTGATGAATGATAAATGATGAAATGAATAATGAATGATGAAATGAATGATGAATGATGAATGATATGATGAATGATGAAATGAATGATGAATAATGAAATGAATGATGAATGATGAAATGAATGATGATTGATGAATGATATGATGAATGATGAATCATGAAATGAATGATGAATGATAAAATGAATGATGAAATGAATGATGAATGAATAATGATGAAATGAATGATGAATGATGAAATGAATGATGAATGATGAAATGAATGATGAATGATGAATGATATGATGAATGATGAAATGAATGACGAGTGATGAATGATGAAATGAATGACGAGTGATGAATGATAAAATGAATGATGAGTGATGAATGATGAATGATGAAATGAATGATGAATGATGAAATGAATGATGAAATGAATGATAAATAATAAAATGAATGATGAAATGAATGATGAATGATTAATGATGAAAGAGAGATAAATGATGAAATGAATGATGAATGATGAAATGAATGACGAATAATGAATGATATGATGAATGATGAAATGAATGACGAGTGATGAATGATAAATTGAATGATGAGTGATGAATGATGAAATGAAAGATGAATAATGAAATAAATGATGAATGATGAAATGAATGATGATTGATGAATGATAAGATGAATGATGAATGATGAATGATGAAATGAATGATGAATGATAAAATGAATGATGAAATGAATGATGAATGATGAATGATATGATGAATGATGAAATGAATGACGAATGATGAATGATGAAATGAATGATGAGTGATGAATGATGAAATGAATGATGAATTCTGAAATGAATGATGAATGATGAATGATATGATGAATGATGAAATGAATGACGAATGATGAATGATGAAATGAATGATGAGTGATGAATGATGAAATGAATGATGAAATTAATGATGAGTGATGATTGATGAATGATGAAATGAATGATGAATGATGAAATGAATGATGAATGATGATTGATGATTGAAGATTGATGAAATTAATGATGAATGATGAAATGAATGATGAGTGATGAATGATGAATGATGAAATGAATGATGAATGATGAAATGAATGATGAATGATTAAATGAATGATGAATGATGAAAGGAATGATGAATGATGAATGATGAAATGAATGATGAATGATAAAATGAATAATGAATGATGGATGATGAATAATATGATGAATGATGAATGATGAATGATGATTGATGATTGAAGAATGATGAAATGAATGATGAATGATGAAATGAATTAAATGAATAATGAATGATGGATGATGAATAATATGATGAATCATGAAATGAATGATGAATGATGAGTGATGAATGATAAATGATGAAATGAATAATGAATGATGAAATGAATGATGAATGATGAAGGGAAAGATAAATGATGAAATGAATAATGAATGATGAAATGAATGATGAATGATGAAAGGAATGATAAATGATGAAATGAATGATGAAATGAATGATGAAATGAATAATGAATGATGAATGATGAATGATGGATGATGAATGATGAAATGAATGATGAAATGAATAATGAATGATGAATGATGAATGATGGATGATGAATGATATGATAATTGATGAAATGAATGATGAATGATGAAATGAATGATGAATGATGAAAGGAATGATAAATGATGAAATGAATGATGAATGATGAAATGAATGATGAAATGAATAATGAATGATGAATGATGGATGATGAATGATATGATAATTGATGAAATGAATGATGAATGATGAAATGAATGATGAATAATGAAATGAATGACGAATGATGTATGATGAAATGAATGATGAATAATGAAATGAATGATAAATGAATGATGAATGATGATCGATGATTGAAGAATGATGAAATGAATGATGAATGATGAAATGAATGATGAGTGATGAATGATGAGTGATGAAATGAATGATGAATGATGAAATGAATTATGAATGATGAAAGGATTGATGAATGATGAATGATGAAATGAATGATGAATGATTAAATGAATAATGAATGATGGATGATGAATAATATGATGAATGATGAAATGAATGATGAATGATGAATGATGAGTGATGAATGAAAAATGATGAAATGAATAATGAATGATGAAATGAATGATGAATGATGAAAGGAATGATAAATGATGAAATGAATGATGAATGATGAAATGAATGATGAAATGAATAATGAATGATGAATGATGAATGATGGATGATGAATGATATGATAATTGATGAAATGAATGATGAATGATGAAATGAATGATGAATGATGAATAATGAAATGAATGATATGATGAATGATGAAATGAATGACGAATGATGAATGATGAAATGAATGATGAGTGATGAATGATGAAATTAATGATGAAATTAATGATGAGTGATGATTGATGAATGATGAAATGAATGATGAGTGATGATTGATGAATGATGAAATGAATGATGAATGATGAAATGAATGATGAATGATGATCGATGATTGAAGAATGATGAAATGAATGATGAATGATGAAATGAATGATGAGTGATGAATGATGAATGATGAAATGAATGATGAATGATGAAATGAATTATGAATGATGAAAGGATTGATGAATGATGAATGATGAAATGAATGATGAATGATTAAATGAATAATGAATGATGGATGATGAATAATATGATGAATGATGAAATGAATGATGAATGATGAATGATGAGTGATGAATGATAAATGATGAAATGAATAATGAATGATGAAATGAATGATGAATGATGAAAGGAATGATAAATGATGAAATGAATGATGAATAATGAATGATATGATGAATGATGAAATGAATGACGAGTGATGAATGATAAATTGAATGATGAGTGATGAATGATGAAATGAAAGATGAATAATGAAATAAATGATGAATGATGAAATGAATGATGATTGATGAATGATAAGATAAATGATGAATGATGAATGATGAAATGAATGATGAATGATAAAATGAATGATGAAATGAATGATGAATGATATGATGAATGATGAAATGAATGACGAATGATGAATGATGAAATGAATGATGAGTGATGAATGATGAAATGAATGATGAATTATGAAATGAATGATGAATGATGAATGATATGATGAATGATGAAATGAATGACGAATGATGAATGATGAAATGAATGATGAGTGATGAATGATGAAATGAATGATGAAATTAATGATGAGTGATGATTGATGAATGATGAAATGAATGATGAATGATGAAATGAATGATGAATGATGATTGATGATTGAAGATTGATGAAATTAATGATGAATGATGAAATGAATGATGAGTGATGAATGATGAATGATGAAATGAATGATGAATGATGAAATGAATGATGAATGATTAAATGAATGATGAATGATGAAAGGAATGATGAATGATGAATGATGAAATGAATGATGAATGATAAAATGAATAATGAATGATGGATGATGATTAATATGATGAATGATGAATGATGAATGATGATTGATGATTGAAGAATGATGAAATGAATGATGAATGATAAAAATGAATTAAATGAATAATGAATGATGGATGATGAATAATATGATGAATGATGAAATGAATGATGAATGATGAGTGATGAATGATAAATGATGAAATGAATAATGAATGATGAAATGAATGATGAATGATGAAAGGAATGATAAATGATGAAATGAATAATGAATGATGAAATGAATGATGAATGATGAAAGGAATGATAAATGATGAAATGAATGATGAATGATGAAATGAATGATGAAATGAATAATGAATGATGAATGATGAATGATGGATGATGAATGATGAAATGAATGATGAAATGAATAATGAATGATGAATGATGAATGATGGATGATGAATGATATGATAATTGATGAAATGAATGATGAATGATGAAATGAATGATGAATGATGAAAGGAATGATAAATGATGAAATGAATGATGAATGATGAAATGAATGATGAAATGAATAATGAATGATGGATGATGAATGATATGATAATTGATGAAATGAATGATGAATGATGAAATGAATGATGAATGATGAATAATGAAATGAATGATGAATGATGTATGATGAAATGAATGATGAATAATGAAATGAATGATAAATGAATGATGAATGATGATCGATGATTGAAGAATGATGAAATGAATGATGAATGATGAAATGAATGATGAGTGATGAATGATGAATGATGAAATGAATGATGAATGATGAAATGAATTATGAATGATGAAAGGATTGATGAATGATGAATGATGAAATGAATGATGAATGATTAAATGAATAATGAATGATGGATGATGAATAATATGATGAATGATGAAATGAATGATGAATGATGAATGATGAGTGATGAATGAAAAATGATGAAATGAATAATGAATGATGAAATGAATGATGAATGATGAAAGGAATGATAAATGATGAAATGAATGATGAATGATGAAATGAATGATGAAATGAATAATGAATGATGAATGATGAATGATGGATGATGAATGATATGATAATTGATGAAATGAATGATGAATGATGAAATGAATGATGAATGATGAATAATGAAATGAATGATATGATGAATGATGAAATGAATGACGAATGATGAATGATGAAATGAATGATGAGTGATGAATGATGAAATTAATGATGAAATTAATGATGAGTGATGATTGATGAATGATGAAATGAATGATGAGTGATGATTGATGAATGATGAAATGAATGATGAATGATGAAATGAATGATGAATGATGATCGATGATTGAAGAATGATGAAATGAATGATGAATGATGAAATGAATGATGAGTGATGAATGATGAATGATGAAATGAATGATGAAATGAATTATGAATGATGAAAGGATTGATGAATGATGAATGATGAAATGAATGATGAATGATTAAATGAATAATGAATGATGGATGATGAATAATATGATGAATGATGAAATGAATGATGAATGATGAATGATGAGTGATGAATGATAAATGATGAAATGAATAATGAATGATGAAATGAATGATGAATGATGAAAGGAATGATAAATGATGAAATGAATGATGAATGATGAAATGAATGATGAATGATGAAAGGAATGATGAATGATGAAATGAATGATGAAATGAATGATGAAATGAATAATGAATGATGAATGATGAATGATGGATGATGAATGATATGATAAATGATGAAATGAATGATGAATGATGAAATGAATGATGAATGATGAATAATGAAATGATGATTGATGATTGAAGAATGATGAAATGAATGATGAATGATGAAATAAATGATGAGTGATGAATGATAAATGATAAAATGAATAATGAATGATGAAATGAATGATGAATGATGAAAGGAATGATGAATGATGAAATGATTGATGAAATGAATGATGAAATGAATAATGAATGATGAATGATGAATGATGGATGATGAATGATATGATAAATGATGAAATGAATGATGAATGATGAAATGAATGATGAATGATGAATAATGAAATGAATGATGAATGATGTATGATGAAATGAATGATGAATAATGAAATGAATGATAAATGATGAAATGAATGATGATTGATGAATGATAAGATGAATGATGAATGATGAATCATGAAATGAATGATGAATGATAAAATGAATGATGAAATGAATGATGAATGATGAAATGAATGATGAATGATGAATGATATGATGAATGATGAAATGAATGATGAATGATAAAACAAATGATTGATTAATGATAAGATGAGTGATGAATGATGAATGATGAAATGAATGACGAATGATGCATGATGAAATGAATGATGAATGATGAAATGAATGATGAATGATGAAATGAATGATTGATGAATGATAAGATGAATGATGGATGATGAATGATGAAATGAATGATAAATAATAAAATGAATGATGAAATGAATGATGAATGATTAATGATGAAAGAGAGATAAATGATGAAATGAATGATGAATGATGAAATGAATGATCAATAATGAATGATATGATGAATGATGAAATGAATGACGAGTGATGAATGATAAAATGAATGATGAGTGATGATGATGAATGAATGATGAAATGAATGATGAATTGATGATTGATGATGAATGAAGATGAATGATGAATGATGAATGAAGAATGATGAATGATGAATGATGAATGATGAGTGATGAATGATGAAATTAATGATGAATGATGAAGTGAATAATGAATGATGGATGATGAATAATATGATGAATGATGAATGATGAATGATGATTGATGATTGAAGAATGATGAAATGAATGATGAATGATGAAATGAATGATGAATGATGAAATGAATGATGAATGATGAAAGGAATGATGAATGATGAAAGGAATGATGAATGATGAAATGAATGATGAATGATGAAATGAATAATGAATGATGGATGATGAATAATATGATGAATGATGATTGATGATTGAAGAATGATGAAATGAATGATGAATGATGAAATAAATGATGAGTGATGAATGATAAATGATGAAATGAATAATGAATGATGCAATGAATGATGAATGATGAAAGGAATGATGAATGATGAAATGAATGATGAATGATGAAATGAATGATGAATGATGAATAATGAAATGAATGATGAATGATGATGAATAATGAAATGAATGATGAATGATGTATGATGAAATGAATGATGAAATTAATGATGAGTGATGATTGATGAATGATGAAATGAATGATGAATGATGAAATGAATGATGAATGATGATTGATGATTGAAGAATGATGAAATTAATGATGAATGATGAAATGAATGATGAGTGATGATTGATGAATGATGAAATGAATGATAAATAATAAAATGAATGATGAAATGAATGATGAATGATTAATGATGAAAGAGAGATAAATGATGAAATGAATGATGAATGATGAAATGAATGATCAATAATGAATGATATGATGAATGATGAAATGAATGACGAGTGATGAATGATAAAATGAATGATGAGTGATGAATGATGAAATGAATGATGAAATTAATGATGAGTGATGATTGATGAATGATGAAATGAATGATGAATGATGAAATGAATGATGAATGATGATTGATGATTGAAGAATGATGAAATTAATGATGAATGATGAAATGAATGATGAGTGATGAATGATGAATGATGAAATGAATGATGAATGATGAAATGAATGATGAATGATGAAATGAATGATGAATGATGAAAGGAATGATGAATGATGAATGATGAAATGAATGATGAATGATGAAATGAATAATGAATGATGGATGATGAATAATATGATGAATGATGAATGATGAATGATGATTGATGATTGAAGAATGATGAAATGAATGATGAATGATGAAATAAATGATGAGTGATGAATGATAAATGATGAAATGAATAATGAATGATGCAATGAATGATGAATGATGAAAGGAATGATGAATGATGAAATGAATGATGAATGATGAAATGAATGATGAAATGAATAATGAATGATGAATGATGAATGATGGATGATGAATGATATGATAAATGATGAAATGAATGATGAATGATGAGATGAATGATGAATGATGAATAATGAAATGAATGATGAATAATGTATGATGAAATGAATGATGAATAATGAAATGAATGATAAATGATGAAATGAATGATGATTGATGAATGATAAGATGAATGATGAATGATGAATCATGAAATGAATGATGAATGATAAAATGAATGATGAAATAAATGATGAAAGAATAATGATGAAATGAATGATGAATGATGAAATGAATGATGAATGATGAATGATATGATGAATGATGAAATGAATGAAGAGTGATGAATGATAAAATGAATGATGAGTGATGAATGATGAATGATGAAATGAATGATGAATGATGAATGATGAAATGAATGATGAATGATGAAAGGAATGATTGATTAATGATAAGATGAGTGATAAATGATGAATGATGAAATGAATGACGAATGATGAATGATGAAATGAATGATGAATAATGAAATGAATGATGAATGATGAAATGAATGATTGATGAATGATAAGATGAATGATGGATGATGAATGATGAAATGAATGATAAATAATAAAATGAATGATGAAATGAATGATGAATGATTAATGATGAAGAGAGAAAATGATGAAATGAATGATGAATGATGAAATGAATGATGAATAATGAATGATATGATGAATGATGAAATGAATGACGAGTGATGAATGATAAAATGAATGATGAGTGATGAATGATGAATAATGAAATGAAAGATGAATAATGAAATAAATGATGAATGATGAAATGAATGATGATTGATGAATGATAAGATGAATGATGAATGATGAATGATGAAATGAATGATGAATGATAAAATGAATGATGAAATGAATGATGAATGATGAATGATATGATGAATGATGAAATGAATGACGAATGATGAATGATGAAATGAATGATGAGTGATGAATGATGAAATGAATGATGAATGATGAAATGAATGATGAAATGAATGATGAATGATGAATGATATGATGAATGATGAAATGAATGACGAATGATGAATGATGAAATGAATGATGAGTGATGAATGATGAAATGAATGATGAAATTAATGATGAGTGATGATTGATGAATGATGAAATGAATGATGAGTGATGATTGATGAATGATGAAATGAATGATGAATGATGAAATGAATGATGAATGATGATCGATGATTGAAGAATGATGAATGATGAAATGAATGATGAGTGATGAATGATGAATGATGAAATGAATGATGAATGATGATATGAATTATGAATGATGAAAGGATTGATGAATGATGAATGATGAAATGAATGATGAATGATTAAATGAATAATGAATGATGGATGATGAATAATATGATGAATGATGAAATGAATGATGAATGATCAATGATGAGTGATGAATGATAAATGATGAAATGAATAATGAATGATGAAATGAATGATGAATGATGAAAGGAATGATAAATGATGAAATGAATGATGAATGATGAAATGAATGATGAAATGAATAATGAATGATGAATGATGAATGATGGATGATGAATGATATGATAATTGATGAACTGAATGATGTATGATGAAATGAATGATGAATGATGAATAATGAAATGAATGATGAATGATGTATGATGAAATGAATGATGAATAATGAAATGAATGATAAATGATGAAATGAATGATGATTGATGAATGATAAGATGAATGATGAATGATAAAATGAATGATAAAATGAATAATAAAATGAATGATGAAATGAATTATGAATGATGAATGATATAATAAATGATGATGTGAATGACGAGTGATGAATGATAAAATGAATGATGAGTGATGAATGATGAATGATGAAATGAATGATGAATAATGAAATGAATGATGAAATGAATGATGATTTATGAATGATGAATGATGAATGATGAAATGAATGATGAATGATAAAATGAATGATAAAAAGAATGATGAAAAATATGATGAATGCTGAAATGAATGATGAATGATGAAAAGAATGATGAGTGATGAATAATGAATAATGAAATGAATGATGAATGATGAAATTAATGATGAATGATGAATGATATGATGAATGATGAAATGAATGACAAATGATGAATGATGAAATAAAAGATGAATAATGAAATGAATGATGAATGATGAAATGAATGATGACTGAAGAATGATAAGATGAATGATGAATGATGAAATGAATGATGAATGATGAAATGAATGATGAGTGATAAAATGAATGATAAAATGAATGATGAATGATTAATGATGAAAGAGAGATGAATGATGAAATGAATTATGAATGATGAATGATATGATAAATGATGATGATGTGAATGACGAGTGATGAATGATGAGTGATGAATGATGAATGATGAAATGAATGATAAATAATGAAATGAATGATGAATGATTATATGAATGATGATTTATGAATGATAAGATGAATGATGAATGATGAAATGAATGATGAATGATAAAATGAATGATGAAATGAATGATGAATGATGAATGGTATGATGAATGATGAAATGAATGACGAATGATGAATGATGAAATGAATGATGAGTGATGAATGATGAAATGAATGATGAAAAATGAAATGAATGATGAATGATGAAATGAATGATGAATGATGAAATGAATGATGATTGAAGAATGATAAGATGAATGATGAATGATGAAATGAATGATGAATGATAAAATGAATGATGAAATGAATGATGAATGATTAATGATGAAAGAGAAATGAATGATGAGATGAATGATGAATGATGAAATGAATGATGAATGATGCATGATATGATGAATGATGAAATGAATGACGAGTGATGAATGATAAAATGAATGATGAGTGATGAATGATGAATGATGAAATGAATGATGAATGATGAAATGAATGATGAAATGAATGATGAATGATATGATAAATGATGAAATGAATGACGAATGATGAATGATGAAATGAATAATGAATAATGAAATGAATGATGAAATGAATGATGATTGATGAATGATAAGATGAATGATGAATGATGAAATGAATGATGAATGATAAAATGAATGATGAAATGAATGATGAATGATTAATGATGAAATGAATGATGAATGATGAATGATGAAATGAATGATGAGTGATGAATGATGAAATGAATGATGAATAATGAAATGAATGATGAATGATGAAATGAATGATGAATGATGAAATGAATGATGATTGAAGAATGATAAGATGAATGATGAATGATGAAATGAATGATGAATGATAAAATGAATGATGAAATGAATGATGAATGATTAATGATGAAATGAATGACGAATGATGAATGATGAAATGAATGATGAGTGATGAATGATGAAATGAATGATGAATAATGAAATGAATGATGAATGATGAAATGAATGATGAATGATGAAATGAATGATGATTGAAGAATGATAAGATGAATGATGAATGATGAAATGAATGATGAATGATAAATGAATGATGAATGATTAATGATGAAAGAGAAATGAATGATGAAATGAATGATGAATGATGAAATGAATGATGAATGATGCATGATATGATGAATGATGAAATGAATGACGAGTGATGAATGATAAAATGAATGATGAAATGAATGATGAATGATTAATAATAAAATGAATGATGAACGATGAAATGAATGATGAATGATGAAATGAATGATGAATGATGAAATGAATGATGAAATGAATGATGAATGATGAATGATATGATGAATGATGAAATGAATGACGAATGATGAATGATGAAATGAATGATGAGTGATGAATGATGAAATGAATGATGAAATTAATGATGAGTGATGATTGATGAATGATGAAATGAATGTTGAATGATGAAATGAATGATGAATGATGATTGATGATTGAAGAATGATGAAATGAATGATGAATGATGAAATGAATGATGAGTGATGAATGATGAATGATGAAATGAATGATGAATGATGAAATGAATGATGAATGATGAAATGAATGATAAATGATGAAAGGAATGATGAATGATGAAATAAATGATGAATGATGAAATGAATAATGAATGATGGATGATGAATGATATGATGAATGATGAAATGAATGATGAATGATGAAATGAATGATGAATGATGATTGATGATTGAAGAATGATGAAATGAATGATGAATGATGAAATGAATGATGAGTGATGAATGATAAATGATGAAATGAATGATGAAATGAATGATGAATGATGAAAGGAATGATGAATGATGAATGATGAAATGAATGATGAATGATGAAATGAATGATGAAATGAATAATGAATGATGAATGATAAATGATGGATGATGAATGATATGATGAATGATGAAATGAATGATGAATGATGAAATGAATGATGAATGATGAATAATGAAATGAATGATGAATGATGTATGATGAAATGAATGATGAATAATGAAATGAATGATGAATGATGAAATGAATGATGAATGATTAATGATGAAAGAGAGATGAATGATAAAATGAATGATGAATGATGAAATAAATTATGAACGATGAAAGATATAATAAATGATGATGTGAATGACGAGTGATGAATGATAAAATGAATGATGAGTGATGAATGATGAATGATGAAATGAATGATGAATAATGAAATGAATGATGAATGATGAAATGAATGATGATTTATGAATGATAAGATGAATGATGAATGATGAAATGAATGATGAATGATAAAATGAATGATAAAAAGAATGATGAATGATGAATGATATGACGAATGATGAAATGAATGACGAATGCTGAATGATGAAAAGAATGATGAGTGATGAATGATGAATAATGAAATGAATGATGAATGATGAAATTAATGATGAATGATGAATGATATGCTGAATGATGAAAAGAATGATGAGTGATGAATGATGAATATTGAAATGCATAATTAATGATTAAATGAATGATGATTGAAGAATGATAAGATGAATGATGAATGATGAATTATGAAATGAATGATGAATGATAAAATGAATGATAAAATGAATGAAGAATGATTAATGATGAAATGAATGATGAAATGAATGATGAATGATGAAATGAATGATGAAATGAATTATGAATGATGAATGATATGATAAATGATGATGTGAATGACGAGTGATGAATGTTAAAATGAATGATGAGTGATGAATGATGAAATGAATGATGAATAATGAAAAGAAAGATGAATGATGAAATGAATGATGATTTATGAATGATAAGATGAATGATGAATGATGAAATGAATGATGAATGATAAAATGAATGATGAAATGAATGATGAATGATTAATGATGAAAGAGAGATGAATGATGAAATGAATGATGAATGATGAAATGAATGATGAATGATTAATGATGAAAGAGAAATGAATGATGAAATGAATGATGAATGATGAAATGAATGATGAATGATGCATGATATGATGAATGATGAAATGAATGACGAGTGATGAATGATAAAATGAATGATGAGTGATGAATGATGAAATGAATGATGAAATGAATGATGAAATCAATGATGAATGATGAATGATATGATAAATGATGAAATGAATGACGAATGATGAATGATGAAATGAATGATGAAATGAATGATGAATGAGGAAATGAATGATGAATGAGGAAATGAATGATGAATGATGAAATGAATTATGAATGATGAATGATATGATAAATGATGATGTGAATGACGAGTGATGAATGATAAAATGAATGATGAGTGATGAATGATGAAATGAATGATGAATAATAAAATGAATGATGAATGATGAAATGAATAATGATTTATGAATGATAAGATGAATGATGAATGATAAAATGAATGATGAATGATGAAATGAATGATGAAATGAATGATGAATGATGAATGGTATGATGAATGATGAAATGAATGATGAAATGAATGATGAATAATAAAATAAATGATGAATGATGAAATGAATGATGATTGAAGAATGATAAGATGAATGATGAAATGAATGATGTTTGAAGAATGATAAGATGAATGATGAATGATGAAATGAATGATGAATGATAAAATGAATGATGAAATGAATGATGAATGATTAATGATGAAAGAGAAATGAATGATGAAATGAATGATGAATGATGAAATGAATGATGAATGATGCATGATATGATGAATGATGAAATGAATGACGAGTGATGAATGATAAAATGAATGATGAAATGAATGATGAATGATTAATGATAAAATGAATGATGAACGATGAAATGAATGATGAATGATGAAATGAATGATGAAATGAATGATGAAATGAATGATGAATGATGAATGATATGATGAATGATGAAATGAATGACGAATGATGAATGATGAAATGAATGATGAGTGATGAATGATGAAATGAATGATGAAATTAATGATGAGTGATGATTGATGAATGATGAAATGAATGTTGAATGATGAAATGAATGATGAATGATGATTGATGATTGAAGAATGATGAAATGAATGATGAATGATGAAATGAATGATGAGTGATGAATGATGAATGATGAAATGAATGATGAATGATGAAATGAATGATGAATGATGAAATGAATGATAAATGATGAAAGGAATGATGAATGATGAATGATGAAATGAATGATGAATGATGAAATGAATAATGAATGATGGATGATGAATGATATGATGAATGATGAAATGAATGATGAATGATGAAATGAATGATGAATGATGATTGATGATTGAAGAATGATGAAATGAATGATGAATGATGAAATGAATGATGAGTGATGAATGATAAATGATGAAATGAATGATGAAATGAATGATGAATGATGAAAGGAATGATGAATGATGAATGATGAAATGAATGATGAATGATGAATGAATGATGAAATGAATAATGAATGATGAATGATAAATGATGAATGATGAATGATATGATGAATGATGAAATGAATGATGAATGATGAAATGAATGATGAATGATGAATAATGAAATGAATGATGAATGATGAATGATGAAATGAATGATGAATAATGAAATGAATGATGAATGATGAAATGAATGATGAATGATTAATGATGAAAGAGAGATGAATGATAAAATGAATGATGAATGATGAAATAAATTATGAACGATGAAAGATATAATAAATGATGATGTGAATGACGAGTGATGAATGATAAAATGAATGATGAGTGATGAATGATGAATGATGAAATGAATGATGAATAATGAAATGAATGATGAATGATGAAATGAATGATGATTTATGAATTATAAGATGAATGATGAATGATGAAATGAATGATGAATGATAAAATGAATTATAAAAAGAATGATGAATGATGAATGATATGACGAATGATGAAATGAATGACGAATGCTGAATGATGAAAAGAATGATGAGTGATGAATGATGAATAATGAAATGAATGATGAATGATGAAATTAATGATGAATGATGAATGATATGCTGAATGATGAAAAGAATGATGAGTGATGAATGATGAATATTGAAATGCATAATTAATGATTAAATGAATGATGATTGAAGAATGATATGATGAATGATGAATTTTGAAATGAATGATGAATGATAAAATGAATGATAAAATGAATGATGAATGATTAATGATGAAATGAATGATGAAATGAATGATGAATGATGAAATGAATGATGAAATGAATTATGAATGATGAATGATATGATAAATGATGATGTGAATGACGAGTGATGAATGTTAAAATGAATGATGAGTGATGAATGATGAAATGAATGATGAATAATGAAAAGAAAGATGAATGATGAAATGAATGATGATTTATGAATGATAAGATGAATGATGAATGATGAAATGAATGATGAATGATAAAATGAATGATGAAATGAATGATGAATGATTAATGATGAAAGAGAGATGAATGATGAAATGAATGATGAATGATGAAATGAATGATGAATGATTAATGATGAAAGAGAAATGAATGATGAAATGAATGATGAATGATGAAATGAATGATGAATGATGAAATGAATGATGAATGAATGATGAATAATAAAATAAATGATGAATGATGAAATGAATGATGATTGAAGAATGATAAGATGAATGATGAAATGAATGATGAATGATAAAATGAATGATGAAATGAATGATGAATAAGTAATGATGAAAGAGAGATGAATGATGAAATGAATGATGAATGATGAAATGAATGATGCATGATATGATGAATGATGAAATGAATGACGAGTGATGAATGATAAAATGAATGATGAGTGATGAATGATGAATGATGAAATGAATGATGAATGATGAAATGAATGATGAAATGAATGATGAATGATGAATGATATGATAAATGATGAAATGAATGACAAATGATGAATGATGAAATGAATGATGAATGATATGATGAATGATAAAATGAATGACGAGTGATGAATGATAAAATAAATGATGAATGATGAAATGAATGATGAATGATATGATGAATGATGAAATGAATGATGAATAATGAAATGAATGATGAATGATGAAATGAATGATGAAATAAATGATGAATGATTAATGATGATTGAGAGATGAATGATGAAATGAATGATGAATGATGAAATGAAAGATGAATAATGAAATAAATGATGAATGA
The DNA here is from genome assembly GCF_038048845.1 of Mixophyes fleayi. Lineage (NCBI taxonomy): Eukaryota > Metazoa > Chordata > Amphibia > Anura > Limnodynastidae > Mixophyes > Mixophyes fleayi. The sequence goes on from NC_134403.1 coordinate 269,545,929, forward strand.
TGAAATGAATGATGATTGATGAATGATAAGATGAATGATGAATGATGAAATGAATGATGAATGATAAAATGAATGATGAAATAAATGATGAATGATTAATGATGATTGAGAGATGAATGATGAAATGAATGATGAATGATGAAATGAAAGATGAATAATGAAATAAATGATGAATGATGAAATGAATGATGATTGATGAATGATAAGATGAATGATGAATAATGAATGATGAAATAAATGATGAATGATAAAATGAATGATTAAATGAATGATGAATGATGAATGATATGATGAATGATGAAATGAATGACGAATGATGAATGATGAAATGAATGATGAGTGATGAATGATGAATGATGAAATGAATGATGAATGATGAAATGGATGATGAAATGAATGATGAATAATGAATGATATGATGAATGATGAAATGAATGACGAAAAATAAATGATGAAATGAATGATGAATGATGAAATGAATGATGAATGATGAATGATGAAATGAATGATGAAATGAATAATGAATGATAAATGGTGAATGATGGATGATAAATGATATGATAAATGATGAAATGAATGATGAGTGATAATTGATGAATGATGAAATAAATGATGAATGATGAAATGAATGATGATTGATGATTGAAGAATGATGAAATGAATGATGAAATGAATGATGAGTAATGAATGATGAATGATGAAATGAATGATGAAATGAATGATGAATGATGAAATGAATGATGAATGATGAAAGGAATGATGAATGATGAAATGAATGATGAAATGAATAATGAATCATAAATGATGAATGATGGATGATAAATGATATGATAAATGATGAAATGAGTGAAGAATGATGAATGATGAAATGAATGATGATTGATGATTGAAGAATGATGAAATGAATGATGAATGAGGAAATGAATGATGAGTGATGAATGATGAATGAATGATGAGTGATGAATGATGAATGAATGATGAGTGATGAATGATGAATGATGAAATGAATGATGAATGATGAAATGAATGATGAAATGAATGATGAATGATGAATGATATGATAAATGATGAAATGAATGACAAATGATGAATGATGAAATGAATGATGAATGATGAATGATATGATGAATGATAAAATGAATGACGAGTGATGAATGATAAAATAAATGATGAAATGAATGATGAATGATGAATGATATGATGAATGATGAAATGAATGACGAATGATGAATGATGAAATGAATGATGAATAATGAAATGAATGATGAATGATGAAATGAATGATTGATGAATGATAAGATGAATGATGAATGATGAAATGAATGATGAATAATAAAATGAATGATGAAATAAATGATGAATGATTAATGATGAAAGAGAGATGAATGATGAAATGAATGATGAATGATGAAATGAATGATGAATAATGAATAGTATGATGAATGATGAAATGAATGAAGAGTGATGAATGATAAAATGAATGATGAGTGATGAATGATGAAATGAAAGATAAATAATGAAATAAATGATGAATGATGAAATGAATGATGATTGATGAATGATAAGATGAATGATGAGTGATGAAATGAATGATGAATGATAAAATGAATGATTAAATGAATGATGAATGATGAATGATATGATGAATGATGAAATGAATGACGAATGATGAATGATGAAATAAATGATGAGTGATGAATGATGAATGATGAAATGAATGATGAATGATGAAATGGATGATGAAATGAATGATGAATAATGAATGATATGATGAATGATGAAATGAATGACGAATGATGAATGATGAAATGAATGATGGGTGATGAATGATGAAATGAATGATGAAATTAATGATAAGTGATGATTGATGAATGATGAAATGAATGATGAATGATGAAATGAATGATGAATGATGATTGATGATTGAAGAATGATGAAATGAATGATGAAATGAATGATGAGTAATGAATGATGAATGATGAAATGAATGATGAAATGAATGATGAATGATGAAATGAATGATGAATGATGAAATGAATGATGAAATGAATAATGAATGATAAATGATGAATGATGGATGATAAATGAAATGATAAATGATGAAATGAATGATGAGTGATGAATGATGAATGATGAAATAAATGATGAATGATGATTGAAGAATGATGAAATGAATGATGAATGATGAAATGAATGATGATTGATGAATGATGAATGAATGATGAATGATGAATGATGAAATGAATGATGAATGATGAAAGGAATGATGAATGATGAAAGGAATGATGAATGATGAAATGAATGATGAATAATGAATGATGGATAATGAATGATGGATGATGAAATGAATGATGAATGATGAAATGAATGATGAATGATGAAATGAATGATGAATGATGAAATGAATGATGAGTGATGAATGATGTATGATGAAATGAATAATGAAATAAATGATGAATGATGAAATGAATGATGAAATGAATGATGAATGATGATTGATGATTGAAGAATGATGAAATGAATAATGAATGATGAAATGAATGATGAGTGATGAATGATGAATGATGGAATGAATGATGAATGATGAAATGTATGATGAATGATGAAATGAATGATGAATGATGAATGATGAAATGAATGATGAATGATGAAATGAATGATGAATGATGAAATGAATGATAAATGATGAAATGAATGATGAATGATTAAATGAATGATGAATGATGAAAGGAATGATGAATGATGAATGATGAAATGAATGATGAATGATGAAATGAATGATGAAATGAATAATGAATGATGAATGATGGATGATGAATGATATGATAAATGAGGAAATGAATGATGAATGATGAATGATGAATAATGAAATGAATGATGAATGATGTATGATGAAATGAATGATAAATAATGAAATGAATGATAAAATAAATGATGATTGATGAATGATAAGATGAATGATGAATGATGAATGATAAAATGAATGATAAAATGAATGATAAAATGAATGATGAAATGAATCATGAATGAATAATGATGAAAGAGAGATGAATAAGGAATGATGAAATGAATTATGAATGATGAATGATATAATAAATGATGATGTGAATGACGAGTGATGAATGATAAAATGAATGATGAGTGATGAATGATGAATGATGAAATGAAAGATGAATAATGAAATAAATGATGAATGATGAAATGAATGATGATTGATGAATGATAAGATGAATGATGAATGATGAAATGAATGATGAATGATAAAATGAATGATTAAATGAATGATGAATGATATGATGAATGATGAAATGAATGACGAATGATGAATGATGAAATAAATGATGAGTGATGAATGATGAATGATGAAATGAATGATGAATGATGAAATGGATGATGAAATGAATGATGAATAATGAATGATATGACGAATGATGAAGTGAATGACGAATGATGAATGATGAAATGAATGATGGGTGATGAATGATGAAATTAATGATGAAATTAATGATAAGTGATGATTGATGAATGATGAAATGAATGATGAATGATAAAATGAATGATGATTGATGATTGATGATTGAAGAATGATGAAATGAATGATGAAATGAATGATGAGTAATGAATGATGAATGATGAAATGAATGATGAATGATGAAATGAACGATGAATGATGAATGATGAAATGAATGATGAAATGAATAATGAATGATAAATGATGAATGATGGATGATAAATGATGAATGATGATTGAAGAATGATGAAATGAATGATGAATGATGAAATAAATGATGAATGATGTTTGAAGAATGATGAAATGAATGATGAATGATGAAATGAATGATGATTGATGAATGATGAATGAATGATGAATGATGAATGATGAAATGAATGATGAATGATGAAAGGAATGATGAATGATGAAAGGAATGATGAATGATGAAATGAATGATGAATAATGAATGATGGATAATGAATGATGGATGATGAATGATATGATGAATGATGAAATGAATGATGAATGATGAATGATGAAATGAATGATGAATGATGAATGATGAAATGAATGATGAGTGATGAATGATGTATGATGAAATGAATAATGAAATGAATGATGAATGATGAAATGAATGATGATTGATGAATGATAAGATGAATGATGAATGATGAAATGAATGATGAATGATAAAATGAATGATGAAATGAATGATGAATGATGATTGATGATTGAAGAATGATGAAATGAATGATGAATGATGAAATGAATGATGAGTGATGAATGATAAATGATGAAATGAATGATGAATGATTAAATGAATGATGAATGATGAAAGGAATGATGAATGATGAATGATGAAATGAATGATGAATGATGAAATGAATGATGAAATGAATAATGAATAATGAATGATGGATGATGAATGATATGATAAATGAGGAAATGAATGATGAATGATGAATGATGAATAATGAAATGAATGATGAATGATGTATGATGAAATGAATGATGAATAATGAAATGAATGATAAATGATGAAATAAATGATGATTGATGAATGATAAGATGAATGATGAATGATGAATGATAAAATGAATGATAAAATGAATGATGAAATGAATGATGAATGAATAATGATGAAAGAGAGATGAATGATGAAATGAATAATGAATGATGAAATGAATTATGAATGATGAATGATATAATAAATGATGATGTGAATGACGAGTGATGAATGATAAAATGAATGATGAGTGATGAATGATGAATAATGGAATGAATGATGAAATGAATGATGATTTATGAATGATAAGATGAATGAAGATTTATGAATGATGAAATGAATGATGTAAGATAAAATGAATGATAAAAAGAATGATGAACGCTGAAATGAATGACGAATGATGAATGATGAAAAGAATGATGAGTGATGAATGATGAATAATGAAATAAATGATGAATAATGAAATTAACGATGAATGATGAATGATATGATGAATGATGAAATGAATGACAAATGATGAATGATGAAATAAAAGATGAATAATGAAATGAATGATGAATGATAAAATGAATGATAAAATGAATGATGAATGATTAATGATGAAAGAGAGATGAATGATGAAATGAATGATGAATGATGAAATAAATGATGAATGATGAAATGAATGATGAATGATGAAATGAATGATGAATGATGAATGATATGATAAATGATGATGTGAATGACAAGTGATGAATGATAAAATGAATGATGAGTGATGAATGATGAATGATGAAATGAATGATGAATAATGAAATGAATGATGAATGATGAAATGAATGATGATTTATGAATGATAAGATGAATGATGAATGATGAATGATGAAATGAATGATAAATGATAAAATGAATGATGAAATGAATGATGAATGATGAATGGTATGATGAATGATGAAATGAATGATGAATGATGAATGATGAAATTAATGATGAGTGATGAATGAAGAAATGAATGATGAATAATGAAATGAATGATGAATGATGATTGAAGAATGATAAGATGAATGATGAATGATGAATGATAAAATGAATGATGAAATGAATGATGAATGATTAATGATGAAAGAGAAATGAATGATGAAATGAATGATGAATGATGAAATGAATGATGAATGATGCATGATATGATGAATGATGAAATGAATGTCGAGTGATGAATGATAAAATGAATGATAAGTGATGAATGATGAATGATGAAATGAAGGATGAATGATGAATGATATGATAAATGATAAAATGAATGACGAATGATGAATGATGAAATGAATGATGAATAATGAAATGAATGATGAATGATGAAATGAATGATGATTCATGAATGATAAGATGAATGATGAATGATGAAATGAATTATGAATGATAAAATGAATGATGAAATGAATGATGAATGATTAATGATGAAATGAATGATGAATGATGAAATCAATGATGAATGATGAATAATATGATGAATGATGAAATAAATGACGAGTGATGAATGATAAAATGAATGATGAATGATGAAATGAATGATGAATGATGAAATGAATGGTGAATGATGAAATGAATGATGAAATGAATGATGAATGATATGATGAATGATGAAATGAATGACGAATAATGAATGATGAAATTAATGATGAGTGATGAATGATGAAATGAATTATGAAATTAATGATGAGTGATGATTGATGAATGATGAAATGAATGATGAATGATGAAATGAATGATGAATGATGATTGATGATTGAAGAATGATGAAATGAATGATGAATGATGAAATGAATGATGAGTGATGAATGATGAATGATGAAATGAATGATGAATGATGAAATGAATGATGAATGATGAAAGGAATGATAAATGATGAATGATGAAATGAATGATGAAATGAATGATGGATGATGAATGATATGATGAATGATGAAATGAATGATGAATGATGAAATGAATGATGAATGATGATTGATGATTGAAGAATGATTAAATGATTGATGAATGATGAAATGAATGCTGAATGATGAATGATAAATGATGAAATGAATGATGAATGATGAATGATGAAAGGAATGATGAATGATGAATGATGAAATGAATGCTGAATGATGAAATGAATGATGAAATGAATAATGAATGATGAATGATAAATGATGGATGATGAATGATATGATGAATGATGAAATGAATGATGAATGATAAAATGAATGATGAAATGAATGATGAATGATTAATGATGAAATGAATGATGAATGATGAAATCAATGATGAATGATGAATAATATGATGAATGATGAAATAAATGACGAGTGATGAATGATAAAATGAATGATGAATGATGAAATGAATGATGAATGATGAAATGAATGGTGAATGATGAAATGAATGATGAAATGAATGATGAATGATATGATGAATGATGAAATGAATGACGAATAATGAATGATGAAATGAATGATGAGTGATGAATGATGAAATGAATGATGAAATTAATGATGAGTGATGATTGATGAATGATGAAATGAATGATGAATGATGAAATGAATGATGAATGATGATTGATGATTGAAGAATGATGAAATGAATGATGAATGATGAAATGAATGATGAGTGATGAATGATGAATGATGAAATGAATGATGAAATGAATGATGAATGATGAAATGAATGATGAATGATGAATGATGAAATGAATGATGAATGATGAAATGAATAATGAATGATGAATGATGAATGATGGATGATGAATTATATGATGAATGATGAAATGAATGATGAAATGAATGATGAATGATGATTGATGATTGAAGAATGATGAAATGATTGATGAAATGAATGATGAATGATGAATGATGAATGATAAATGATGAAATGAATGATGAATAATGAATGATGAATGATGAAATGAATGATGAAATGAATAATGAATGATGAATGATAAATGATGGATGATGAATGATATGATGAATGATGAAATGAATGATGAATGATGAAATGAATGATGAATGATGAATAATGAAATGAATGATGAATGATGTATGATGAAATGAATGATGAATAATGAAATGAATGATGAATGATGAAATGAATGATGATTGATGAATGATAAGATGAATGATGAATGATAAAATGAATGATGAAATGAATGATGAATGATTAATGATGAAAGAGAGATGAATGATGAAATGAATGATGAATGATAAATGATGGATGATGAATGATATGATGAATGATGAAATGAATGATGAATGATGAAATGAATGATGAATGATGAAATGAATGATGATTGAAGAATAAGATGAATGATGAATGATGAATGATGAAATGAATGATGAATGATAAAATGAATGATAAAATGAATGATGAATGATTAATGATGAAATGAATGATGAAATGAATGATGAATAATGAAATGAATGATGAATGATGAAATGAATGATGAATGATGAAATGAATTATGAATGATGAATGATATGATAAATGATGATGTGAATGATGAGTGATGAATGATAAAATGAATGATGAGTGATGAATGATGAAATAAATGATGAATAATGAAATGAATGATGAATGATGAAATGAATGATGATTTATGAATGATAAGATGAATGATGAATGATGAAATGAATGATGAATGATAAAATGAATGATGAAATGAATGATGAATGGTATGATGAATGATGAAATGAATGACGAATAATGAATGATGAAATAAATGATGAGTGATGAATGATGAAATGAATAATGAATGATGAAATAAATGATGAATGATGAAATGAATGATGATTGAAGAATAATAAGATGAATGATGAATGATGAATGTTGAAATGAATGATGAATGATAAAATGAATGATGAAATGAATGATGAATGATTAATGATGAAAGAGAGATGAATGATGAAATGAATGATGAATGATGAAATGAATGATGAATGATGCATGATATGATGAATGATGAAATGAATGACGAGTGATGAATGATAAAATGAATGATGAGTGATGAATGATGAAATGAATGATGAATGATGAAATGAATGATGAAATGAATGACGAATGATGAATGATGAAATGAATGATGAATGATGAATGATATGATGAATGATGAAATGAATGACAAATGATGAATGATGAAATGAATGACGAATAATGAAATTAATGATGAATGATGAAATGAATGATTAATGAATTATAAGATGAATGATGAATGATGAATGATGAAATGAATGATGAATGATAAAATGAATGATTAAATAAATGATGGATGATTAATGATGAATGAGTGATGAATGATGAAATGAATGATGAATGATGAAATGAATGATGAATAATGAATAGTATGATGAATGATGAAATGAATGACGAGTGATGAATGATAAAATGAATGATGAGTGAAGAATGATGAAATGAAAGATGAATAATGAAATAAATGATGACTGATGAAATGAATGATGATTGATGAATAATAAGATGAATGATGAATGATGAAATGAATGATGAATTATAAAATGAATGATGAAATGAATGATGAATGATGAAATGAATGATGAGTGATGAATGATGAATGATGAAATGAATGATGAAATGAATGATGAATGATGAAATGAATGATGAATGATGAAAGGAATGATGAATGATGAATGATGAAATGAATGATGAATGATGAAATGAATAATGAATGATGAATGATGAATGATGGATGATGAATTATATGATGAATGATGAAATGAATGATGAAATGAATGATGAATGATGATTGATGATTGAAGAATGATGAAATGATTGATGAAATGAATGATGAATGATGAATGATGAATGATAAATGATGAAATGAATGATGAATAATGAATGATGAATGATGAAATGAATGATGAAATGAATAATGAATGATGAATGATAAATGATGGATGATGAATGATATGATGAATGATGAATGAATGATGAATGATGAAATGAATGATGAATGATGAATAATGAAATGAATGATGAATGATGTATGATGAAATGAATGATGAATAATGAAATGAATGATGAATGATGAAATGAATGATGATTGATGAATGATAAGATGAATGATGAATGATAAAATGAATGATGAAATGAATGATGAATGATTAATGATGAAAGAGAGATGAATGATGAAATGAATGATGAATGATAAATGATTAATGATGAATGATATGATGAATGATGAAATGAATGATGAATGATGAAATGAATGATGAATGATGAAATGAATGATGATTGAAGAATAAGATGAATGATGAATGATGAATGATGAAATGAATGATGAATGATAAAATGAATGATAAAATGAATGATGAATGATTAATGATGAAATGAATGATGAAATGAATGATGAATAATGAAATGAATGATGAATGATGAAATGAATGATGAATGATGAAATGAATTATGAATGATGAATGATATGATAAATGATGATGTGAATGATGAGTGATGAATGATAAAATGAATGATGAGTGATGAATGATGAAATAAATGATGAATAATGAAATGAATGATGAATGATGAAATGAATGATGATTTATGAATGATAAGATGAATGATGAATGATAAAATGAATGATGAATGATAAAATGAATGATGAAATGAATGATGAATGGTATGATGAATGATGAAATGAATGACGAATAATGAATGATGAAATAAATGATGAGTGATGAATGATGAAATGAATAATGAATGATGAAATAAATGATGAATGATGAAATGAATGATGATTGAAGAATAATAAGATGAATGATGAATGATGAATGTTGAAATGAATGATGAATGATAAAATGAATGATGAAATGAATGATGAATGATTAATGATGAAAGAGAGATGAATGATGAAATGAATGATGAATGATGAAATGAATGATGAATGATGCATGATATGATGAATGATGAAATGAATGACGAGTGATGAATGATAAAATGAATGATGAGTGATGAATGATGAAATGAATGATGAATGATGAAATGAATGATGAAATGAATGACGAATGATGAATGATGAAATGAATGATGAATGATGAATGATATGATGAATGATGAAATGAATGACAAATGATGAATGATGAAATGAATGACGAATAATGAAATTAATGATGAATGATGAAATGAATGATTAATGAATTATAAGATGAATGATGAATGATGAAATGAATGATGAATGATAAAATGAATGATTAAATAAATGATGGATGATTAATGATGAAAGAGTGATGAATGATGAAATGAATGATGAATGATGAAATGAATGATGAATAATGAATAGTATGATGAATGATGAAATGAATGACGAGTGATGAATGATAAAATGAATGATGAGTGAAGAATGATGAAATGAAAGATGAATAATGAAATAAATGATGACTGATGAAATGAATGATGATTGATGAATAATAAGATGAATGATGAATGATGAAATGAATGATGAATTATAAAATGAATGATGAAATGAATGATGAATGATAAATGATATGATGAATGATGAAATGAATGACGAATGATGAATGATGAAATGAATGATGAGTGATGAATGATGAAATGAATGATGAATGATGAAATGGATGATGAAATGAATGATGAATAATGAATGATATGAGGATTGATGAAATGAATGACAAATGATGAATGATGAAATGAATAATGGGTGATGAATGATGAAATTAATGATGAAATTAATGATGAGTGATGATTGATGAATGATGAAATGAATGATAAATGATGAAATGAATGATGAATGATGATTGATGTTTGAAGAATGATGAAATGAATGATGAAATGAATGATGAGTAATGAATGATGAATGATGAAATGAATGATGAATGATGAAATGAATGATGAAATGAATGATGAATGATGAAATGAATGATGAATGATGAAAGGAATGATGAATGATGAAATGAATGATGAAATGAATAATGAATGATAAATGATGAATGATGGATGATAAATGATATGATAAATGATGAAATGAATGATGAGTGATGAATGATGAATGATGAAATAAATGATGAATGATGATTGATGATTGAAGAATGATGAAATGAATGATGAATGATGAAATGAATGATGAATGAATGATGAATGATAAATGATGAAATGAATGATGAATGATGAAAGGAATGATGAATGATGAAAGGAATGATGAATGATGAATGATGAAATGAATGATGATTGATGAATGATAAGATGAATGATGTATGATTAATGATGAAAGAGAGATGAATGAATGATGAATGATAAAATGAATGATGAGTGATGAATGATGAATGATGAAATGAATGATGAATAATGAAATGAATGATAAAATGAATGATGAATGATGAAATGAATGATGATTTATGAATGATAAGATGAATGATGAATGATGAAATGAATGATATGATGAAAGATAAGATGAATGATGAAATGAATGATGAATGATGAAATGAATGATATGATGAATGATGAAATGAATGACGAATGATGAATGATGAAATGAATGATGAATAATGAAATGAATGATGATTGAAGAATGATAAGATGAATGATGAATGATGAAATGAATGATGAATGATAAAATGAATGATATGATGAAAGATAAGATGAATGATGAATGATGAAATGAATGATGAATGATGAAATGAATGATGAATAATGAAATGAATGATGAATGATAAAATGAATGATATGATGAAAGATAAGATGAATGATGAATGATGAAATGAATGATGAATGATAAAATGAATGATGAAATGAATGATGAATGATAAAATGAATGATTAATGATTAATGATGAAAGAGAGATGAATGAATGATGAATGATAAAATGAATGATGAGTGATGAATGATGAATGATGAAATGAATGATGAATAATGAAATGAATGATAAAATGAATGATGAATGATGAAATGAATGATGATTTATGAATGATAAGATGAATGATGAATGATGAAATGAATGATATGATGAAAGATAAGATGAATGATGAAATGAATGATGAATGATGAAATGAATGATATGATGAATGATGAAATGAATGACGAATGATGAATGATGAAATGAATGATGAATAATGAAATGAATGATGAAATGAATGATGATTGAAGAATGATAAGATGAATGATGAATGATGAAATGAATGATGAATTATAAAATGAATGATATGATGAAAGATAAGATGAATGATGAATGATGAAATGAATGATGAATGATGAAATGAATGATGAATAATGAAATGAATGATGATTGAAGAATGATAAGATGAATGATGAATGATGAATGATGAAATGAATTATGAATAATAAAATGAATGATGAAATGAATGATGAATGATTAATGATGAAAGAGAGATGAATGATGAAATGAATGATGAATGATGACATGAATGATGAATGATGAAATGAATGATGAATGATATGATAAATGATGATGTGAATGACGAGTGATGAATGATAAAATGAATGATGAGTGATGAATGATGAATGATGAAATGAATGATGAATGATGAAATGAATGACGAATGATGAAATGAATGATGCATGTAATGATGAATGATGAAATGAATGACGAATGATGAATGATGAAATGAATGATGAATAATGAAATTAATGATGAATGATTAAATGAATGATGAATGTTGAAATGAATGATGAATGATGAATGATGAAATGAATGATGAATGATTAATGATGAATTGAATGATGAATGATGAAATGAATGACGAATGATGAATGATGAAATGAATGATGAATAATGAAATGAATGATGAATGATTAAATGAATGATGAATGTTGAAATGAATGATGAATGATGAATGATGAAATGAATGATGAATGATTAATGATGAATTGAATGATGAATGATGAAATGAATGATAAATGATGAAATGAATGATGAAAGCTGAATGATGAAATGAATGATGAATGATGAAATGGATGAAGAGTGATGAATCATGAAATGAAAGATGAATAATGAAATGAATGATGAAATAAATAAAAATGCAGAATATTGAAATGAATGATGATTGATAAATGATGAAATGAATGATGAATGATGATATGAATGATGAATGATGAATTACAAAATGAATGATGAATGAGGAATGATGAGATGAATGATGAATGATACAATGAATGATGAATGATGAAAGGATTGATGAATGATGAATGATGGAATGATTGATGAATGATACAAAGAATGATGAATGATGAAATGAATGATGAATGATGAAATGAATGATGAATGATGAATTAGGAATTATGAATTAGGATTTATATATAGTGAAATGAATAATAAATGAGGAAATAAATGATGCATGATGAATGATGAAATGAATGATGAATGAATGATGAATGATGAAATGAATGATGAGTGAGGAATGATGAATGATGAATTAGGAATTAGGAATTAGGAATGGTGAAATGAATAAAGAATGAGGAAATGAATGATGCATGATGAATGATGAAATGAATGATGAATGATGAATGATGAAATGAATGATAATTCATGAATGATGAAATGAATGATCAATGATGAATGATGATATGAATTATGAATAATGAAATGAATGATTAAATGAATGATGAATGATTAAATGAATGATGAAACGAATGATGAATGATGAAATGAATGATTAATGATGAATGATGAAATGAATGATCAAATGAATGATGAATGATGAATGATGAAATGAAAGATGAATAATGAAATGAATGATGAATGATGAAATGAATGATGAAATGAATGATAAATGATGAAATGAATGATGAATGATGAAATGAATGATGAATGTTGAAATGAATGATGAATGATGAAAGGAAAGATGAATGATGAATGATGGAATGAATGATGAAAGGAATAATGAATGAGAAATGATGAAGGATGGATGATAAATGATATGATAAATGATGAAATGAATGATGAGTGATGAATGATGAATGATGAAATAAATGATGAATGATGATTGATGATTGAAGAATGATGAAATGAATGATGAATGATGAAATGAATGATGAGTGATGAATGATGAATGAATGATGAATGATGAATGATGAAATGAATGATGAATGATGAAAGGAATGATGAATGATGAAAGGAATGATGAATGATGAATGATGAAATGAATGATGAATAATGAAATGAATAATGAATGATGGATGATGAATGATATGATGAATGATAAAATGAATGATGAATGATGAATGATGAAATGAATTATGAATGATGAATAATGAAATGAATGATGAATGATGAAATGAATGATGAGTGATGAATGATGTATGATGAAATAAATGATGAATGATGATTGATGATTGAAGAATGATGAAATGAATGATGAATGATGAAATGAACGATGAATGATGAATGATGAAATGAATGATGAACGATGAATGATGAAATAAATAATGAATGATGAAATGAATGATGAGTGAGGAATGATGAATGATGAATTAGGAATTAGGAATTAGGAATGGTGAAATGAATGATGAATGAGGAAATGAATGATGCATGATGAATGATGAAATGAATGATTAATGATGAATTGAATGATGAATGATTAAATGAATGATGAAATGAATGATGAATGATGAAATGACTGATGAAAGCTGAATGATGAAATGAATGATGAATGATGAAATGAATGATGAATGATGAAATGAATGATGAAAGCTGAATGATGAATGACGAAATGAATAAAAAATGCAGAATATTGAAATGAATGATGATTGATAAATGATGACATGAATGATGAATGATGAAATGAATGATGAAAGATGAATTACAAAATGAATGATGAATGAGGAATGATGAAATCAATGATGAATGATGAATGATGAAATGAATGATGAATGAATAAATGAATGATGAATGCTGAATGTTGAAATGAATGATAAATGATGAAATGAATGATGAAAGCTGAATGATGAAATGAATGATGAATGATGAAATGGATGATGAATGATAAAATGAATGATGAAATGAATGATGAATGATGAAAGGAATGATGAATGATGAAAGGAATGATGAATGATGAATGTTATAATAAATGATGATGTGAATGATGAGTGATGAATGATAAAATGAATGATGAGTGATGAATGATGAAATGAATGATGAATAATGAAATGAATGATGAATGATGAAATGTATGATGATTTATGAATGATAAGATGAATGATGAATGATGAAATGAATGATGAATGATAAAATGAATGATATGATGAATGATATGATGAATGATGAAATGAATGATGATTGATGAATGATGAATGATGAAATGAATGATGAATGATGAAATGAATGATGAATGATATGATGAATGATGAAATGAATGACGAATGATGAATGATGAAATGAATGATGAATAATGAAATGAATGATGAAATGAATGATGATTTTAGAATGATAAGATGAATGATGAATGATAAATGATGAAATGAATTATGAATGATAAAATGAATGATGAAATAAATGATGAATGATTAATGATGAAAGAGAGATGAATGATGAAATGAATGATGAATGATGAATGACGACATGAATGATGAATGATGAAATGAATTATGAATGATGAATGATATGATAAATGATGATGTGAATGACGAGTGATGAATGATAAAATGAATGATGAGTGACGAATGATGAATGATGAAATGAATGATGAATAATGAAATGAATGATGAATGATTAAATGAATGTTGAAATGAATGATGAATGATGAATGATGAAATAAATGATGAATGATTAATGATGAATTGAATGATGAATGATGAAATGAATGATAAATGATGAAATGAATGATGAAAGCTGAATGATGAAATGAATGATGAATGATGAAATGGATGAAGAGTGATGAATCATGAAATGAAAGATGAATAATGAAATGAATGATGAGTGATGAAATAAATAAAAAATGCAGAATATTGAAATGAATGGTGATTGATAAATGATGAAATGAATGATGAATGATGATATGAATGATAAATTACAAATTGAATGATGAATGAAAAATGATGAAATGAATGATGAATGATAAAATGAATGATGAATGATGAAAGGATTGATGAATGATGAATGATGAAATGATTGATGAATGATACAAAGAATGATGAATGATGAAATGAATGATGAATGATGAAATGAATGATGAATGATGAATTAGGAATTATGAATTAGGATTTATATATGGTGAAATGAATGATGAATGATGAAATGAATGATGAATGATGAAATGAATGATGAGTGAGGAATGATGAATGATGAATTAGGAATTAGGAATTAGGAATGGTGAAATGAATGATGAATGAGGAAATGAATGATGCATGATGAATGATGAAATGAATGATGAATGATGAAATGAATGATAATTCATGAATGATGAAATGAATGATTAATGATGAATGATGATATGAATTATGAATAATGAAATGAATGATTAAATGAATGATTAAATGAATGATGAATGATTAAATGAATGATGAAACGAATGATGAATGATGAAATGAATGATTAATGATGAATGATGAAATGAATGATGAATGATGAAATGAATGATGAACGATGAATGATGAAATGAATGATGAACGATGAATGATGAAATAAATATTGAATGATGAAATGAATGATGAATGTTGAAATGAATGATGAGTGATGAATGATGAAATGAATGATGAATGATTAATGATGAATTGAATGATGAATGACTAAATGAATGATGAAATGAATGATGAATGATGAAATGACTGATGAAAGCTGAATGATGAAATGAATGATGAATGATGAAATGAATGATGAAAGCTGAATGATGAATGACGAAATGAATAAAAAATGCAGAATATTGAAATGAATGATGATTGTTAAATGATGAAATGAATGATGAATGATGAAATGAATGATGAATGATGAATTACAAAATGAATGAGGAATGAGGAATGATGAAATGAATGATGAATGATGAAATAAATGATAAATGAATAAATGAATGATGAATGTTGAAATGAATGATAATTGATGAAATGGATGAAGAGTGATGAATCATGAAATGAAAGATGAATAATGAAATCAATGATGAAATAAATAAAAAATGCAGAATATTGAAATGAATGATGATTGATAAATGATGAAATGAATGATGAATGATGAAATGATTGATGAATGATGAAAGGATTGATGAATGATGAATGATCAAATGATTGATGAATGATACAAAGAATGATGAATGATGAAATGAATGATGAATGATGAAATGAATGATGAATGATGAATTAGGAATTATGAATTAGGATTTATATATGGTGAAATGAATGATGAATGAGGAAATAAATGATGCATGATGAATGATGAAATGAATGATGAATGATGAAATGAATGATGAATGATGAAATGAATGATAAATGATGAAATGAATGATGAAAGCTGAATGATGAAATGAATGATGAATGATGAAATGGATGAAGAGTGATGAATCATGAAATGAATGATGAATAATGAAATGAATGATGAAATAAATAAAAAATGCAGAATATTGAAATGAATGGTGATTGATAAATGATGAAATA